>NW_022196018.1:1012500-1307500 GCF_008641045.1 Pistacia vera | reverse complement strand
TGTTGGTGGAGTCTCAGGTTCTGCTTCATTGCAGTTGAAGAAGGTATGCGGTGTTCTCTCTTTTCCTCTTAGTCGCAAACATGTTTTCTTAAATGGTGGTAACATATCTTTGCTGTTGTGTAGATTTCAGAGATGGCGTCTCCTTTGTTCGCAGCTGGATTTATTCTGCTGCTGTTAGACAATTCAGCAACTGGGTTCCTTTACTATAGCAGCTCAAGGCTATAGGAGTTTTTCTTGTCATTATAATCCTTCTCTTTCAGGTACTCAAGTCTTTTATGCTGTTGCTTTTTAGTTGACTCCTTTGTTAATCTTTTATGCCTGATTGATCTCGGAGAGTTACTGGAAGGAAGTATGCATGGTTGGAAAGAAGTTAAGAGTTGCAAAATAGAAGCCAATTCTCTTTGCTTCCCCCCTTAGCTTCAGAAACCTTTTGCATTGCTTTACTATTCACAATTCATGTATTCCCTTCTTCCTGTTATATGTAAGATGTATCCTTCTCTTAGCTTGTTTTCAATTCAATTTTTTTTCTTAATTTGTCTTGTGATTTAGGGAATGAAACTGTTGCCAACTGGAAGGAAGAATGTCTTGTTCTTACTATATAGGATCAGTGGTAAGTGCTCATTCTTCAGTGTTTCTGTTAATTAAATTTTTAATGCAGATGAATCTCAATATTAATTTTCTTTCAGCTTGTGGGGATCTTTTCTTTACATCAATTCTCAGTGCTGGTGAATGATCGATTGTCAATTTTGGACTAAGTGAGGAGATGCACAATCCATAAGGTGTATTTTTTAGATATTACTATGTGTAACTGTTGTTCAACTTTTTAAGTGCTCTGATTTTTTTTTTTTTTTTTGGTTTGGAGTGTTGTTTGGTGATGATGCTTAATAACATACTACTTTATATCTCAATCACTGCACTTTTCATAAGTCATCTGCAATAGGGTTTTCAATTCAGGAGTCATTTGATGAAAATTGTTTCCTCAATGGCTTTTGTAACTTTAGACAATTTTTTCACAGATAGGAAGGGAGAAATATAGAAGGCATATAGAACAAACTAAAGGCAAACAAATCAGCAATATGGTTTCATTTTCACAAGATGTTTGAAGTAAGTTGCATTATGGATGATTTAGGCGTCTTTGAGTAGCATTTTATACCATTATCTTTTATTTGAGAGGCAAATTAGTTAATTTAATTGCATCTTCATTTACTGTCTGATATCAAACTGAGTTTTTTATTAGTATTATTAAGAAACTGAAATTTCAAACATGGGAGTCATTTTCCTTCTTTGAGAATGTTTGGGACAATTTTAGTAAAAGACACTCCGTTGGAAAGTTTGGGAATTCCTTGATTTTTTGTGGTGCACATGCTCTCACTTTCATGTGCTTGCCAAAGTTGTCTCCTTTTTATGTTTTCTTTGCTCCTTGCAAGTGAACCTATTATTTAACTACTGTACCTTTTTCTTACAGGTCTCTAATTCCTACAGTTGGAATTGTCTTGCAGGAGCGCTTAGGGTACTGGATGTAAGGAAATTTGTTTCAAAGATGATGAACTGTTGATGGTGGTGTAGCTCAATTTGTAAATGGGCAATGCGCATCATTGCAACACTTCTATTTTCCAGGTTTGCAATTTCATTCATGTTGGTTATTATGATGAATTAGTAAATCTTTGCCTCTATTCTGCTTATAGTACTCTTCCAAGCTTGAGAAATATGTGGTAGACACATGACTTGGGTAGGGTATTGTTGATCCAGCTCATCCTGAAATTCCTTTTGGTGAATAGTTAAAAATAAATGCACTTCCATCTCGATTTGCTGAGTACTTTTATCAGGGTGTAATTTAGGTAGGGTGTACATGACTTGACATGAGCCCTGGTACCGTGACAACTTTCAATAGTTTGTGCTGGATTTGTGTGTTATGTTTAGGGATTATTGAGTTGACATTCAATGAATCTCTTTTTCTTTATTGAAGGATTTGGAAAGTTGTAGTGGCTTTCTTTTTTTCTATAATAACACCCCACCATTGACAAACACCATCTGTTGCTTCAGATTTGTAATTGGTGTTGTATTGTCTTACATTTTCTGTCTTTTTACTCTTTTTCAGGCACCCTTGATGCTCCTTTAGCGTTGGGGGCATTGGTTTTGCTGCACTGTCTGCTTTCTCACTTCTTCAAAGTGGGTTGGAAGTGGTCTGCATCAATCAAGACAGTCAACAAGAAGGCATGGCCATGCTGAATTCTTAGCAGGTCGCCGTAGCTGGCTCCAGAAGGAAGTTGTGGAATAGCTTGAGCCTAAGATTTCTCCTTCGTGGTCTAACTCTCTGTTAAAGGTATGTGTGTCGTGTTTTCAAAAAAAAAAAAAAAAAAAAATGCAGCCTTTGTTTATTATTATTATATTTTTTTTTTTGTTGTGCCGTTCAATGTTATTTGTTCATTGATAGTTTACTCTGATTGCGCATTACTGGGCATTTTAGATTTTCTTTTCACTATGAAAGCTAAAATGATCTCTTTTTTCCCCTTTTGAACAAACAATTGATTGATATTTGCTGGCACTAAAACATTTATGCGTGTAAATTGGTTCTTCATTTGTATTTCATGTGGACAGAATCGCTAATTGTTAAAATTATATCTTTAATTCATATGGGAACAGCTTTTCTGAAGTAACTTGCCTATTTACTGCAAAGTAGTCCCTTTTTCTTCAAATAATTTTTTGGATGGAAAACTGAAGTAAAATGATTTACACTTAGTTTTCTATGATACAAAAATTTACTACTTTGACATTTGCAGGTTCCTCCTTTTTTAGTAAAACTATTTATTTTCACGACTTTTCATTATTAAACATGTCTGTCTGGACAATTTCCTTGCAGAATTTTTTTTTCTGTGTTTGCTGTGTTGTGCATTAAGGTAGAAACACATTTTTGCAGTGAAAACATCAACTGTTCTAAATTATCTGGCTCATGTTGTTTGGTGCTGGATTGTGGTGCTGGTTGTCATATAATATCAGTATGTCATATGCAAATTTACATCTTCCCTGATTGTCACAGGTGTGATTTCGCCGTATGCTGCTGAAGGGATAATCAATCAGCAGAATTACTATTCAACCTTCCACAAGACAAAGAAAAGGAAGTTCACAAAGCAAGAGTGGGAGGATTTCTCTCGTGAATCAACGCGGCTAGCAGTTGCAGAATTGACAGCATCACCAGAATTTACGGATTGGATCATTGAACACGCCGACAGAATTAAACTCCTTCCAAGTGATAGTTCTGATGAATCGGTGGGAAGTGAATCAGATTCTACAGAAGAGAATGCTGTGGGCAGAAGTGGCGGGTTTAGGTTGTTTAGTTGGCAGGCAATTAAGTAGAAGAATTCAAGGCTCTTTTCTGTAACATGTAAATGGTTGTAGGAAATATCTGCCTTCTGAGAATGAGATTTTAGGAGTGACTTAGGTTGTAACACATTCTTGTTAATGAGTAGTTGATGTAAATTTGTGTAATTGCATTTATTGGAGTAATGTGTTTCTTCTTGTTACGTTTTATTGCAGGTCTTATTATGTTATTTGGGCAAAGTTAAAAGAGAGGTATTTAATTTGCAAAAACAAAGTTGGACCCATAGAATTTCAATAAAATGGTCAAATAGCTGTATTAAGTTATGTCATTGTTTCATAATTGAATTGGATTTCAATGAATAAAGTAAGTGCTTAAATTTAGGGAAAAAAAAAAATTTTTTTATTTTTTTTTTTTTATTTTTTCTAATTTAAATAATTTTTATTTACATTTTCTTTTTTTTTAAATAAAAAAAAATTAATTTATTATTAAAATGGCGAAGAAGAAGAAAAAATAAAAAAATGGCTTCAAAGAGTGGACCCTACCACCATCCATGACAAATTCTTGAAAAGTCTTTAAACTCCAAAGTCCAAACGTTCCCGTCCTTTTCCTTCTTCCTTTCTCACCCACTTTCCTTTCTCTTTCTCTCTCTTCCCCACCGCAATGTACCACAACCACCGCGACGCCGGCGGCGGCGGAGGCGCTTCTCCCTCTCCTTCTCCGACCACCACTCCTCTCTCCTCCCCGACCTCCTCCCTGTCCCTCACCCAAACCATCAACGGCTCCCACCACTTCACCATCCAGGGCTACTCCCTCTCCAAGGGTATCGGCATCGGCAAGCACATCGCCAGCGACAACTTCACCGTCGCCGGTTACCAGTGGGCCATTTACTTTTACCCCGACGGGAAAAACCCGGAAGATAATTCCACTTATGTCTCTGTCTTCATCGCTCTGGCGAGTGAAGGCACCGATGTGAGAGCCCTTTTTGAACTCACCCTCCTTGATCAGAGTGGGAAAGGGAAACATAAGGTTCATTCCCATTTCGATCGCTCCCTCGAGAGTGGACCCTACACCCTCAAGTATCGTGGTAGCATGTGGTTAGTCTTCTCTTCTTTCTTTCTTTGGGCTTCTTTTGTGTTCAATTGGTATACAATTTTGCAAGAAATATCTAGAAATTGCGTTTTGTTGAAATGATTTCGTAGCTTTTCGGTTAGGTTAAATTCTATAGGGTTAGGGCATTTTGATGTGGAACGTTGAATATAAATCTTTGTTTCTTTAAACAATGAATATATAATATCTTTTGGAAAATGTATTTGCTTGAGTGATTTGTGTACAATTTGAAGGCTGGCGTAAAATCTGAAATTATAAGGGAAGAGTTTGTTTTCTTTGTTTTTCTGTATAAACCAGTTTTTTTACTTAATTCTTTGGGTGATAGAATCGGCAAATGGTATTCCGTGGTTTTCATTTTTCATTCTCTCCTATGGTTATTCCTCTGTAAATGGGCTGTTTTTTATTTTCTGCGGTTAAATATGTGTTTGTTTTGCTTAGAATTGATGAAGGTTTCAGCTGTTTGTGCAATAGTTTCTATGTAAATGTTGGAGATAGGAGTGGCATTGAGTTTGAATATAACTTCTAGTAATGGGTTTTCATTGACTTTAGAGTTTCTTTTGCATGGTCAGTGGTTGTTAATGCAATAGTTTGGATTTCTAGCTGGTTGAAATTGTTCATTTCCTTTGGTTTTTCAGGGGCTACAAGCGATTTTTTAGACGGGCGATGCTTGAAACGTCGGATTTTCTGAAGGATGATTGCTTGAAAATTAATTGCACAGTTGGGGTTGTGGTTTCGGCTATAGACTGTTCGAGATTGCATTCTATACAGGTTCCTGAATCTGACATTGGGGTGCATTTTGGCATGCTATTGGAGAATGAAGAAGGTTCAGATGTTACTTTTAATGTTGATGGGGAGAAGTTTCATGCTCACAAGTTGGTATTGGCTGCTCGTTCTCCTGTATTTGAAAATGAATTTTCGGATGCAATGGAGGAAGATAATCAAGAAATAGTTGTTACAGATATGGAACCTAGGGTTTTTAAGGTAGTAATAACATTTTTCTTTAATTTAAACTATATGATTGAATTATCTATAGTTATATCTGTTGTATTTGATTTCCTAATATTTCATTGCCATGTGTATTGGGCAGGCTTTGTTGCACTTCATATACAAAGACACTCTAATTGAAGACGAAGAATTCTCAGCATCTAGTTCATCTTGCGTGGCATCTGTATCTGATACATTGGAAGCTAAATTGTTGGCTGCTGCAGAAAAATATGCCTTGCCTAGATTGAGACTGATGTGTGAGTCTGTACTCTGCAAGGTTATAACAGTGAATTCAGTTTCCCATATTCTAGCGCTTGCTGATCAATACTGTGCTATGGATCTGAAAACTGTTTGCCTCAAATTCACTGCTGAAAACCTCATACGTAAGTTCTTTTAGTTTGATTTGTTTGATTCAGGTTTTTTAGTTCATCATATGATAACACGTGGCGTGCAAAGTATGATATCATTGTTTTCCGCGGAGTGATTGTTGATTTACCTTCAATGATTTGCATTTGAGTTTTGAATTGATGTGTGATTCATAGTGTTATTAGGATGTTGGGGGGGAATGTAAAAGATGCCCAGACACTGAAGGCTTTAGACTTTCGTATTGCCTCTTGACTCATTAATAAAAATGTCCACCATATTTAGGACAGCTGAGAAATCTCGGACTTCTCTCGTTCATGTTTCTCATAAAACTGAAGTTCCAATTCCATTCCAAGGGAGATGAGGGAAAGATTAACTTGAGATCAGGAGATAGTCTGTGTAACCAAGGAAAGCAACTTGCTCAAAGGAATTTCTCAAAGCATTGCATCCTCACAAACTGATTTTTTTCTTTATTTCTCATCGTTTTTTTCTTTATTTCTCATCTCCAACCATGTATGATAAGAAAAAGAGAGGTGTCTCTGGAAATAACTTTCAGAGGGCTGCAATTAAAATTATCAATGACCATCTCTGATTCCCAATTATTTTTTTGGAGACCATGTTTACTCTTAATGACAAAATGCCATAAAGAGTTCTTTTAGAAGGAATTCTCCATCGCAAAATTTTCTGATAAAGCTCCATTTGCATTTTCCACATTTCTCACTTACTGAAAGCTTACCTTTGATCTTATCCTTATCAATTTTTAATTTTTCTAGCTACGTTGTAAGGCGTGTTAAAAAGAGATCCAATAGGCCGGATAGGATCATTTGGATTAAAATGAGCTGAGCCCCACATGATAAAAAGGCCCCTTCCAACCGTTTAGTCTTTTCCCTATCTTTTCTATAATAGGGTGCATCTGAAGATATTTTATTTCCACCTAGAGGTAAAGCTAAATGTTTTAGTGGCCAACTCCTAGAATTGCAATCAAGTCTACTAGCTAAGTAACTTTCTTTTGACTGAACACAATCAGTTAAACTCTTGGACAGGTTGACCTTGATGCCTGAAGTTACCCTGAAAACTTCAACCACTTCCAATAGGTTATCCCCTTGCTCTTTTTCCTGAATAGAGAAGGGTTGGAGGGAGGCAAGCTGTAACTGTGATAAATTTCCAAATTAACACCTTGATAAGAATATAACTCATTTGATTTCAGGAAACCTTGAATCTTGTTTCCTCCTTCAAGCACCAAATGACCTTTGTTTTATTTGATAGATTAGAGGAAACCCTAGTGAACATCATAATATACCTTTTAAGAATCAATCTGGACAACTAACTCTTCTTCCTAGGTGTCTCCCTCTTCCTCTCATAAATGCTAAACATAAAATTTTAACGTGTTATGTTTAACCTTATAATTTGTTTCACCATAAGTCTTATTTTCTAATATTTTAAATTTGATGTTTCACATTATCAATCACTTGTCTTTGTCAAAACTTTCATGTGGGTCATCATTATATCAGTACTGTATCGCCACTATTGTAGCAGTATATGATATCAACCATTCAGGAGTTGGTGTAAACAATTCTAAATCAGTTATACCTTTTTTCTAATAAAGGTAAGAAAGGTGAAATTATGGGAGGAAAAAAATGTTATTTGTTTTTTCTTTCTAATTTTAATGGTAGAGCAAATAAAAGAAAAAAATAATAAAAAGAATGATATATTCAACATAATGTACTTATGTGACATTGACTTTGAGGTAGAGTTGCTTGAGGGAGAAGAATAACTTTTTTAAGTGCAAGCATAAGAGATAGACTGAGAAGGAATATCTGTTGAAGTGAGGTACTTTGAGCTCAGTGTGAGACAGGAAAATATTGGTTGGTGGATGTGTTCGGGGTTATTTATATGTTCTTGGGAGAGTGTGAAGTGTCCAAATGTAAAAGTGGCAGGCGTCGTTTGGTTCAAGAAACAAGATTACTTTGAAGAGCCAAGTGCTTTGTTTGGTTTATGTGAAAATTACCTACTTCAATTTCCACCATTTAGGCATAAGCTGCATGGTGCTCTTGTGTATAAATGTACACTTTTCACATGTGCGCACAAACATGTCTGAACTTATTTATGTAATTTATAAATTGTTAAAGAAAAGAAAAATGCAAATTATCATTTTTACTATTATAGTATCAATGACATGTAGTTTACACAAGTGTAGGGTTGCCTTGGCAGACTAAACACTGTTTGTATGAAATAAAGGGACTGTAAATATTGAAATGTCCATTTCAATCTGATAAACTGCTAGCATGGCATGAGTTAGTTATACATGTCAATATTAAACAGCTGTAGAGCATTCTGTTTATGAAGTGTTTTGCTCTTCAGGACGTCCCGACGATATTGAAAACCTGGGAATCAAGAGTGGAGCCTAAGGTTTTCATTGTTCTATAAGATACTTATTCTTGGTGCTCTTAACATTTTATTTGTACGTCCTCTGAACATCCTTTAATTGTCCCTTTTGATGCAGCTGTAATGCGCTCAGATGGTTTCCAGTACCTTAAAGAAAACTGCCCGTCTCTGCAGTCGGAGCTATTGAAGACAGTGGCAGGATGCGAAGATGAATTCAGTGTGTGGGGGAAGACACCAAGCGTTTGGGCACAGTATTCTGATGGTGATGATACAAACGATAGAAGTGTGAGACAGCGAACCTGGGAAAATGGAGGGGAAAGAAGTCGAAGCATGTGGGTGCCACCACTTGAAGGTGGCGAAGCAGCAGGGAGTCCTGGGGAAGAAGGCTGATAGTATAAACACTATTAGTCTGGTCTCCCTAATGTAATTAAACCGGGAAAGGAAAATGTGGGCGCTAAATGGCTAGAGGAAGAGAAACGAGAGGATATGGCCTCCTTTGTGCATCAACACTTGAATGTTTTCTGTTGTATTCTTAATCAAAAACAGATGCTTTGGTGGCAAGAAACTGAGGGTTGTATCATGTGTTGTAATAGATGGAAATCATTCCGCATATTGAAATTGTTGTTTGTTTTGTTATGGGAAGAGGAGAGTGAGTTGATTTGGGAAGCTATGGTTGTACAGTAAAGGCCAGACAATGTAACCAAAACAGTAATTGGTATGCATAGCCTCTTGGTTACTGTCAAATTATTGGTTATTAGTTCAGTTGGTGATAACTGGGTGGGTTGACATTGTCTCTAATTTGACTGCCAAATTTGTTTAAGTTGATGAATCATTTTAATAAATTTGAGAAATTAGCTGAAATAACGCCTATTAACTTGTAAATTACGAAGTTCTCAATTTGGACATTTCATTTTCATGTCTTATAATATTATAAATTATATTCTTACCCATTTACATAACCTTTTTTTTGGTTGAAAAAACTGTTTAGTTGTTTTGAATTAGAACCTTGAGAACAGAGTTATAATGGTTATCATACTTAGTATGGTTGTCATACATTTTTTATTTTTAGCATGCTACTGGAAGACCTTTTCTTACAAACATTTGACTTCTGCCACTTTTCTATAACAGAAGGGTTGGTTAAAATCTCTTCTATTGGGTAGCATTACTAATTATTATGAGATTTTAATTAGTAAATGTTATAGGATTTTCATTCAAAAGGATCTGGTATGCATATTAATTATGAGAGAAGACAGAATCTAGATTAAATTCAATTTAGTTTTTCAGAAGCATGTTCTCAGTATCTCAAAATGTTACTTCTTTCACGCCATTTGTATATTTTTTATGTAATGTATGTAAGTGCTAACAAGCATAATCTGCCAGAAATTCTAGTGAGGGGGGCAAAATCATAGAAATAATATGTTCTATATTATTTTTATAATCATAAATATTCAAACTTTAATATTTATTGATAGTATTTTTGATGAATACATTAATTTTTCTAAAAAAATGATAAAATAAATGAAAGAAATCATATTGACACAAGGAAACTTATAAAAGTAGAATATAATTTATTAGGTAATAAAAGATTTATCCTATATCAAAACCTTAACTTATTTAGTTTATTTATAAAGGTTAATGACATTAATTCCCATGAAGTATAATAAAATAACAAAAATTCTTTTGAAGTTTAAAAAATAATAGAAATCCCCTAGCTGTTAAGTCTTAGATGTTAAAATAAACAATAAAAAGGTAATTAGTAATATTTATTAACTGTATAAATTTTAATGGTACATTAACAGTTCATTAACAGCATGAGGATTTTTGTTATTCAGAAACCTCAAGGTGATTGTGTCATTTTATCATACCTTAAGGGGGTATAGTCTTTAACACTATTTATAATTTCAAATTTCATCTAGTTGTTTTTGGGCTTACTTATTAGATTGGAAGATTAAATTTGTATATTATGGTAATCTCAAATTTAATTTAGTTTGTTTTCTTAATTATTGAATTGGGTAAATTTTCATTTAATGGAAGGAAAAATTGCATGTAATGACCTTTTACAAATATCCTAACAGCATAGTTCCCATGTGTTTGGTGATCAAACAATGAAACAAAGATGAGAAATTCCAAATTTATTAACAATTATAATTATATCGACTGATTCTTCTAAACCATCCATTTTCTTTTCTATAAAAATATCTTCAGGTCACTTAGTAATAACTCCATGGAACCAAACAATGAAACATCAAATGGAGATTGCTCATAACAGTTGTTAATTAAACATGCAAGCTTAATCCTATAAAATGAAGGATACAAATTGGCGGTGTAGCCTTTTCCACTGATATTGAAACTCTCAAATTCACTGCCTATTTGTGTAAGACTTGATGTGGCCACATTTCACAATTATGCAGTTGAAAGTGGTTTAAAAGAGTTATTTAATTGTCTCTCTTGATCTTTGATGGGAGGTTAAAGGTAGTTGATGAGAGTTACTTGGTCCCTAACTTAGCCATTTACAAGGATATTATCTTCTCCATCAAAGAGATATCACACAATACAAAAAGGTTCTGGAGGCATAAGCTATAAGACATTTCTTAAACACTTACTCAAAAATCATTTATGTTTGGTTTTCTACAACACTTGAACAATATGGTTGGAGGTAAGTGATTAAATTCCGTATTATATTACATACATAATATTCCACAATTTGGTGTTTACTGTTTAGCAAGAACGAAACCTGGAATACGAATACCCAAGAAAGCCATGCTAACCATGTAAAATTAGACATGCTTTCTTGCCACCTTCTTTGACTAATCTGGTGTTTCCCAGACCCTGTAATCCATGTATTCCAATTATGTTGGCATAATCATCTTTTAGGGCTAGTTTCTTTATATTGATTGGAAAAAAGGGAAATCATATTAAATAACAATTTTTTTTAATGTGTAAATTGAGAGATAATCAATTTATAAAAGTCTCTCAAAAAATAGTCTTAATTCAAAATTTATACATTCGTTAGACCAAATTATTCTTTCCTAATTGAAAACTCAAAGTGATCGATAACCAACTGATAGCCAAATGGCTATCAATCATTTTTGTGTTGAACTCTATCGGTTGATTATCAGTCAAAAAATTCTTAAAATAAAACTAACTCTATTTGATAAAATTCGATAGCCAGTTGATAGATGTCTATCGGTTGGTTATCGTCCACTTTGAGTTTTTAGTTAGGACTATTATCTCACACCTTTCTTGAGGTTTCAGTTTAAATCATTCATACCCCAAAGGTGTGGAAAGTTAGCCTTGACGTTGTGTCACATTTGAAGAATTATCCAATACGTCCCTTTTTAGCCGTAAGTTCATAGATTGTGCCATCTAGTGTATTTCATACCACCCCACACCAGATCGATTAATATCCAACTCATCCACTTAGTTCTGAAAGTATTAAAAACACCATAACCATTAAGTAATTTTAATTGAGACAAAATGAAGATAACCATATATTGGTAAAACAAGGCTTTTTTTTTTTTTTTTTTTTAAATTATAATAAAATTATTTTTAAATGATTTATAAAAATAATGAGGGATAAAAAAATGTCCTCTAAGTTGGCTAGTCATGGGAAAGAGAGGGTAAAATTGACTTTTAATTTTAAAATTGGTTGAAACCCTAACATATCACTAAGTTTGTGTTTGTTTAGGGCCTTGTCAGATTACTTTGGTAATCTATATTTTAATCCGGTCATTATCTTGTTTGGTTCAGTAGGTAATAAAAAATTCCAGTAATCTTTTATTACTTAGGTAATAATATAGGGGGTTATGTGATTATCGACTTAAATGATAGTATTTTAAGATTACCGTGATAATCTTATTTTTATTCCAATTATTATTAATTATGTGTGTGTGTGTTTTATTGTTATTATTATTATTATTATCATTGGGCATGTTTGCCTTATTATTTCTGCCCATATTCTCAATCCTATTCTTCAAATAATGTTTGACACATTATTTCAGAAATATTACCCTATATTTTTAATTACTTTTAGACTCCATAAGGTTATTAATTTCATTAAATACACCCTGAAAAAAAAGTTTAAAAAGTAGCAAAAACACCCCCACGACCCATACTTGCCAGATTTTGGCAACCACCATCGATGGTAGCCAGAATCTATATAACGGCCTACCTGCCGACCAGAAATGACCGGAAAAGGCCAGATCTGGCCGTGAACGACGACCAAAGAAATGGTCATCGTTGACCGAAAACGATGGCCATATCTTTGGCCGTCGCTGACGGCCAAAGATGGTCGTCGTTTTGGCCTTTTTCGGCCGTCGCGGCCACAGCAGGCCGTAGATCTGGCCGGAAAAGGCCATAACGACGCGTTACGACTTAGATCCTACCAGTCTGTGTTGTAACGCGATTTTTCGGCCAAATTCCGACGACGGTGGCCAGAATCTGGCACTATAGGTGATGGGGGTGTTTTTGTCATTTTATATATTAGAGTATTTAATTAAATTAGCAAACCCAAGGGCTTTTTTATAAATTTTTAAATTTTACCTCGTAATACTCCCCTATCCAACTACCCAATATTATTCCCAAAATCTTATTCAAAATAATAAACCAAACGCACCCATTATTAGTATTACTATTATTATTGTATATGGGGCATTACCTTGAAAATCAATGCTTGAACAAGAACTTATGACATTGACAAGATTTCTATGATGGATATTTCTCAATGCTTTACACTCTGCTAAGAAACTCTTGGAAGCTCCTTGACGTTGAAGATGAAGTACTTTAACTGCAACAGTGATTCTATCTTGATTAAAGATTCCCTTATACACTGAACCAAAACTGCCCACATCAATCAATCGTGTTGAAGAAAACCCATCAGTTGGTTTAAGAAGCTTTTCATAAGACAAATTTAAAAGTTCTCTTATCAATGTAGATACAGATTCCAAAGGTTGTTTTCCTCTTCTCTTTTTGAGCCAAAAAGAAAAAAGAAAAAAAAATGACATCACAACCAAACCTAAAAAAGTGCTTACGGTTGAGATTAATATTTTGGACAGTTGAGAGATCCTTTCCTTCTTTGACTCATTGTCGATGCATTTTGGGAGATGTAGTTCAGCTATACCCCCACAAAGTCAATTACTATTCCTGACAATTGATATTGCACTTGCATTTGCAGAAATTCATTTCGTTGGTACTTCGCCCTCCAAATTATTGAAAGATAGATTTAGATTTTCCAACATAAGAGTTGCCAAGAATTTTGGAATTTGACAAGACAAATTATTATGGGAAAGATCAATGTCTCGAATACCTATGAGAGAACTCAATGATGAAAGTATAAAACCTTGAAAGAAATTGCCCTCGATATAAAGATATTCAAGACTAGAACAAAGACTAAGTTGACTTGGAATTTCATCGGATAAATTATTACTAGACACATAAAAAACTGATAGAACTTTCAGGTTACTGATGTTTGGAGGTATGGTTCCAATCAATTGGTTTCTGGCTAGATTCAGTGCAATTGACAAATATGTTATTTCAAAAATTTGTTTGGGTATGGTTCCACTAAGTTGGTTTTGGGAAAGATGCAACTATAGTAATTGTTTCAATTTTCCTAGACTGTAAGGGATGATTCCAGATAATTTGTTATTATTCAATCCAAGGTGCTCAAGTTTCGACAGGTTTCCCTGAGACAAAGGATTTTAGCTTGAGAGTTTGTTGTAAGACAGATGTAAAAATCGAAGGTTGTGAAACTTACCTAGTTCTTCAGGAATTGTACCTAAAAATTGGTTAACGGAAATCTCAAAATAAATTAAGTTAACCAGGTTGGTTATTCCCGAAGGAATGTCTCCATACAAATTATTACAAGAAATAACAAAATATTGGAGTGTAGTACTAGAGATATTAGCTATGGAATGAGGCAAGGGTCCTCTGAATTGGTTTAGAGCTCTGTTGATAGCAAACAAATTGCTACAGTTGACCAAAGAATTTATAAAACTCATCTCATCTCCTTCCCCACTTCCTAACTTATTAGTGCCCACATTCAACAATGCAAGATGTTGCATGCCTCCAAAGTCAATTGACAGTTTTGCAGAAAAATCATTGTTGGTCAATTGAATATGTTCCAGTTCTGAAGCATTGGATAAAGATACTGGAATAGATCCACTAAATAAGTTATCAGAGATTCGAAAAATTTTGAGACAAGGAAGAGCAGGACCTAAATTTGGTGGAAGACTTCCATAGAGTTGATTGAGAGCCAAAGAAAAATTAACCAGAAAGGAAAGACTGTACATACAAAGAGGAATCGTACCAGATAGGTTGTTTAGCCCAAGTCCAAGAGCTTTTAAATTTTTCAGTCGACCCAATGAATCTGAAATGTTTCCTCCAAAAGCGTTGTCCCCTAAATCTAACCCTTCTAGCTAGGGAGGTAAGATTCCCAATAAAATGTGGGATGCAAACTATTATCGTATACAGATAATCTTTTGACGTTTCTCAATGAGACAAACTCCGGTGGAAATTTCCCTACAAGATTGTTTCTTCCTAGATATAAGAATGTAAGCCTTGAGCAATGGGACAAGTTGGCTGGAATTTCTCCCACCAAGGAGTTATTGGGCAGTTGTAAATGTTTTAACCTGAACAGACGACCAACTTCGGGAGGGATTTCACCTTGGAGACTATTGTTTGAGACATCGAACTTCTGTAGGAAGCTGAGGTTGCCAATGGATGGTGACAACGACCCAAACAAACCTCTTGAAAGTAGTTCCAAGAAGATGACTCTTCTATGCCTACGATCGCAAGTAATCCCCTCCCACTCGTAGAAGTGTCGAAAATCATTCCAAGAGTGAAGGACACCTTGAGGATCAAGAATAATCTTTCACTTGAAAGCCTGCAAGGCAACACAATCTGTCTCGTTTTCAGCCAATATAGAATTGACAAAAATATTAAACTGTATCACCATGATGCAAAAGAGAAAAACAGATTGAAGGCTTAATGAGTGACTTATCATTGAATTCATTTCTGAAGGTGAGATGTGAGCTAGCTTCACCTGGCATTGTCAGTATGTATATGGTGAGTTTGCGAAACTCTAACGCCTATTCAGCGGCATTAATTATGGAAATATGGACATAAAATAGGGAATTGACTAGTGTTATATAACTTAATTTACTAAAGATTTCCTTGTCGTGCATATATTGTTGAAGAAATTTGGTGTATTAACAATGTCTTTTTCAGATTCTGTTTTCCTTCTTTGACAATTTTGAATGAGTTTTATGCCCTATGTGATAGTTATTGGGGCTGAATTTGATGTATCCAACACAAAAAGCCAACTATGTGAGCAAAGCTTCAATGTGATAATGTTTGGCAACATTATGTTTTTGTTCTTTTAAAATATTACATAGAAATTTAAATAAATCTAAATCATTATATTTTTTATAATTTTTTAAGTTCTTTCTTACAATAATCTCATGAAATATGATTTTAACTCTTAATATACCGTAAAAAAAAATCAAAATCAGTTGAATTTTTGTTAACCTTTATTTATTTATGTATTTATTTTTACAAAAGATGTGTAAAGTTTTCTTCTTCTTTTTGATCTGAGGCTGGCTTATTAAATTTATGGCTCAAAAGGCAATCTTGCTCCTGTGAATCCTCTTGTAGTTGGTGTATCATTTTTATTTATTTCATCAACTAGAAGGCTAACAGTTCTCTGCTTCATGTTATGGCTTCTTTTCACCTCTTTTTCGTTTTAGTCTATATTGACGTTCAATTTTCAAAACTCCTCCTCTTGCTGAGAAAATATTTATCCTTCAATTCAATTTTCAAAATTCCAAGGGCCTCCTGCACTTGCTGTGCTACACACAAGAAATTAGTCAATGCATAATTTTTTCTTTTCTCAAGTTAAAGTCGAGTCAAGTCTCTTACCGTGTTAGTTAAGGTAGAAAAGGTATCCAGGACTATGGTTTTCATGTAAAGAAACGGTGAATGTGATCCACAATTATTCTCTTTTTCATTTATTTTCGAAGGTGTAAATCCTCGCGTTATGTGGCTGCATGACTCAAGTGTTTAGTAATTTAAAGTGTGACCCAAACTCATCGGTAACTCGGCATATATTTCTTTTTTGAGCAAACCTTTGAAACCGAACTGTATACTGTGAGAGCCTCAAATAAACTTCTGTTTATTGTAATTTTACAGTAACACCTTTGAAGTAAGATAAGATATAATGAAAAACCCAGGTACTATCTCATCATGATCTTTTCCTCAAACCCATGCCATTAGTAAAATGGATTAAGAGGGTAGAATTAATTTAAAGAATATTGCAAAAACTACAGGACATTTTATCTAATTACCAACAGGAGAGGTTGTTTAAAACTTCTGATTTTTACCTCCTTGCCTGTTAGGTAGAGTTCTACCTTCCAGAAGGATGTTCCTGGATGGCAGCAATTCATAGACAACATCCGTTATGTTCATTCGATCTTGTGGTGACTCCATCCAACATGCCACTCCAATCCTTATCATAGAATTGAGACATTCCTTTCTGCTGTTGATTCTTGTTTCTCTCTTGCTATGATTTGTAGCAGACACCTCTTCATCATCATTTAGAAAAGAAAAAAATATCCACAATGTCCATCACACGGTCAGACAAGGCCATTCTAGCAAAGTTATGAAGATTAAGGCCTCCCTCAAACATAAGGTCTGTAGGTGTTTTCCCTGGTACGATCTCTAACAACAGGATACCATAACTGTAGACATCCCCAATTGTTGACACCTCAGTTACAAGACCATACTTTGAAACCAAACAAGAATAACACTAGAGAGTATATAATCTTTTGAAAAGTAAATTACCTGTTCAAATTTTGTAGAAGGCATGCGTTAATATTAATGCAGCAGAAGATCAAAAGTCTTGCAGTTACGTGGGGCTGCGATACCAATTGTTCCTCTTACTCCAAAAGAGCTGCTTTGATTTGGATTTGACACTTCTTGAAGTAACCTTGCTAGCCCAAAATCGCCAACATGAGCTGTCATGTCGTTGTCTAGAAGAAAATTGCTTGGCTTTAAGCCGCAATGGATGACTGGCTCTTGGCACTGGTGATAGCAAATTTTTAGTGCGGATGCCACATCAAGTGCCATGTTTATTCTTTGCAGAAGAGTAAGATTCTGAATTTCACGTTGCGTTTCTTCTGTATTTTGAGCTAGGTGCAACAATTCTTGAAGACTTCCATTTGGCATGTTTCTGTGACGGGTATTTCTCAATGCTTTACATTCAACCTTAAAACTCTTAGAAGCTCCTTGGTGTTGAAGATTAAGTACTTTGACAGCAACATCTATTCCATCTTGATCAATGATTCCCTTATACACGGAGCCAAAGCTGCCGATGCCAATCAGATGTAAAGAAAACCCATCAGTTGACACATTTGGAAGTTCTTTTATCAATATCATTCAGATTCAAAATTCAGTTTTTCTCTGCTCTTCTGAGCCAACAGAGAATGGAAATTGTTACCTTGACTATTACCGCAAAAGAACTTGTAACTGACATTAGTATTCTCAATGCAGGGGATCCTTTTTTTTTTTTTTTTGACAAGAACTCGCGGGTCCATTCAGGCAGATGCAGTTCAGCTATGCCCCCACACAATCTATTGCTATTTCCAGTAACTGATATCACACTTACAATTGCAAAGATTCCATATGGCGGTACATAGTCTAACACTAAATCATGGATCAATGAATTATAGCCATATCAGTATTAAATTTGGTTATTTGTTAGAATTTTATCCTTTTTGTCAGGAATGACTTATTAATATGACCACTTTTATTAATATCCTAACCGGTAATTTAAGGAAAACTATGAGTATGTTAATTATAAATTTACGTTCTAAATTGAATCAAATGAGAGAGAGTATTAAATTATTTGAATTTAACTATTAACTACAATTTGTTGGATAATTAAATACAAAAAGGTTGAAAGAAGCCATAAAAAAAAAAAAATTGCAGTGCTATCCAAGCGCCAACATTGTTGTTCTTTATGGCTCCGCAGCCTCCTCCTAATTTAGACCAATAATTCATTGTTGTTCTATTTTGGTGGGCTGCATTTGCGAGAATCTTCTACTCACGAGGAAATGTCTCCTTATCTTCGGAAAACCTTGAATGAATTCAATCACATCTTTCAAATTTTCCAGATCTGTCACATATCGAAGATGGAATGTAGATTAATTAAACAAAAACAAAACCTAAAAGCAACCATGTCGTTTTGACTCAACCCGAAGGAGATAAAGGAGGTCAAGAAAAGGGTATCAACTTGAGGGTTTTGTTGGAATGTAAACACTTTTTGGTAATTGATGAAAATGTTACTGCAAAAGAAAAGGCAAGCAAGAAGAAAAAAAATTCAAGTTTTAGGAAAATCCCTATTTTAGGAGTTTGAGTTTGGGAATATTTGTTTTCCTTTTCTTATTGTGAGTTGAATTAGGGAAGTAGAATTGGTTTATGACTTTACTTTGAGTTAAAGTAGGAGAATGAAATTAAATTATGGGAGTTCTATTAGGAATAGAAATATGAATCCTATTACAAATTGCATGTCCCATATACATTTATGGGAGTGAGAATTAATTCATGATTATGAGAGAATGATAAAAAAGAATGTGAGAACACAAGGGTTTTGATGTAAAAGTTATTAAACACCATAGGGTAAAGTGTCCTAAAAATTACAATTGTTCTGCTTAATGTACTAGGTTGTTGGTGTTATGCACTTTTGTATATCGTATTCATAAAATTATAGTAAAATTCTCTAATCCGTAAATGTAAGCGAGTTATATCAAACCATGTAAATGTTGTGTTTATGTGTGTGTAATATTCTTCTCATATTGTTGTTCTTTATTTTATTTCTTACTCCAATTTCTAAGAGGTTTGGTGAAAAAAAAGTGCTATAGTTCTACCAGCTTTGATTTCTTAATTCTTATTTATCCTTTCTCCTGTAATGTTATTTAACATATCCACTTGTTCGACACAGCACATTCTAAATTGAAATTATCTATAGATGATGTGAGTTTCTAAACTTGTATTAAATCATTCTAGTTTTGATCACACAAAAATAAAAATAAAAAGATCATTTGTTTCATATCATAGATTTGGTTCCTTTCCAACATAATGGAATACTCGGAAATTTTGTATGACTACATTTACCATATAGCTGAAACTCATTCTTGTGTTTGAAAATACTGCTAACTAATATATATAGTGCCCTGACAAATTAACCCAGCAAAGCTCCTATCTGTCACCATCTTGCTTGTCTAAATCACACTATGTTATTGTAGACTACTTAGATTAAGATATTGGCTTCATACCCCTGCCACTAGAAGTAGTAGTGAAAATAAATTGACAAGAAAAAGAAAAAGAGAAAACATAATATAATAGAAGAAAGGTTATTTGAATATTTTGAAGTTTACCTCCTTGCCTTTTGAACAAAATTCTATGTTCAAGAAGGATGTTCCTCACAAGTTGCAACTCATGAACATCATCTGTTATGTTCATTCGATCTTGTGGTGTTTCCATTGAACATGCCACTCCAATCCTTACCAAAGAATTGAGACATTCCTTTCTGCTATTGTTTCTTGTTCCCCTCAACCTATGGTTAGTAGCAAACGCCTCTTCATCATCATTTAGAAGCACTGGATCCACAATGTCCATCACCTGGTCAGGCAAGGCCATTCTAGCATAGTTGTGAAGATTAAGCCCTCCCTCAAACATAAGATTTGTTGGTCTTTTTCCTGTTATCGCCTCGAACATCAGGATCTCGTAACTGTAGACATCCCCATTTGTTGAAACCTTACTTCCAAGACCATACTCTGTAATCCAACAAGAATGACATCAGAAAATATAATCTTTTGACCAGTAATTACATGTTCAAATTATATAGAAAGTATGTGCTAATATTAATGTATCATAAAATCAGAAGTCTTCTGGTTACCTAAGGCTGCACAACCAATTGTTCCTCTTACTCCAACAGAGCTGCTTTGAATTGGATTTGAGACTTCTTGAAGAAACCTTGCTAGCCCAAAATCCCCAACATGAGTTGTCATTCATTGTCTAGAAGAACATTGCTTGGCTTTAGGTCGCAATGGATGATTGGCTCATTGCAGCAGTGATGGAGATAATCTATAGCAGATGCTATATCAATTGCAATGTTTATCCTCTGAACAAGGGTAAGATTTTGAATTTCAGGTTGCTCTTCTTCCGTTTCTGGAGCTTGGTGAAGCCACTTGTCAGGACTTCCATTTGGCATGTACTCATAAAAATAGCTTTGAAGTCATTACCCTAAAAATCAATCCTTGAGCAAGAAGTTATGACTTTGACAAGATTCCTATGATGGATATTTCTCAATGCTTTACACTCCGCCACAAAACTCTTCGAAGCTCCTCGGTGTTCAAGAATTAGTATTTTGACTGCAACAATAGTTCTATCTTCATCAATTATACCCTTAAACATAGAGCCAAAGCTACCCACACCAGTCAAGTTTGTTGAAGAAAACCCATTGGTTGCATTATGTAGCATTTCAGAAGACACTTTCAAAAGAGTTTTTGGTTCAGATTCATAATGTTGATTTTCTCTTCTCTTCCTACGTAAACAAAAAATGAAAAACAGCACCAAGGGTCCATGACTAGTGCTGAAATGACAGTTGCAACAGAGATCAGTAACACATATTTTCTTTCTTGGAAACATCATTGATGCATTTCGGCAGATGACAGCAATGCCCCCGCAAAGTCTATCACTGTATCCAAAAACGGATATTGCACTTGCATTTATGAAAATTCCTTTCATTGGAACTTCTCCCTCCAAATCATTGAAGGATAAATTTAGATTCTCCAAAGAGAGAACTCCATGAAAGAAGTTGCACTCAATTTTAAGGCATTCAAGGTTAGAACAAAGACTGAGTTCACTTGGAATTTAACCGTGTTAAAGGTGAAGTCAGAAACGCTGCGTTTTGGCTTGCACCTTTAGTGACCTTTAATTAGAGGATGATCCAAGGGCTCTAAGTGTGCCACCTGTCTAACTATATAAATTGCTTGGCTTTAAGCCGCAATGGGACTGGCTCTGGGCACTGGTGATAGCAAATTTTTAGTGCGGATGCCACATCAAGTGCCATGTTTATTCTTTGCAGAAGAGTAAGATTCTGAATTTCACGTTGCGTTTCTTCTTTATTTGGAGCTAGGTGCAACAATTCTTGAAGACTTCCATTTGGCATGTTCGGTGACGGTATTTCTCAATGCTTTACATTCAACCTTAAAACTCTTAAAGCTCCTTGGTGTTGAAGATTAAGTACTTTGACAGCAACATCTATTCCATCTTGATCAATGATTCCCTTATCCACGGAGCCAAAGCTGCCGATGCCAATCAGATGTAAAGAAAACCCATCAGTTGACACATTTGGAAGTTCTTTTATCAATATCATTCAGATTCAAAATTCAGTTTTTCTCTGCTCTTCTGAGCCAACAGAGAAGGGAAATTGTTCCCTTGACTATTACCGCAAAAGAACTTGTACTGATATTAGTATTCTCAATGCAGGGGATCCTTTTTTTTTTTTTTTTTTTTTTTCAAGAACTCGCGGGTGCATTCAGGCAGATGCCGTTCATATATGCCCCCACACATCTTTGCTATTTCCAGTACTGATATCACCCTTACAATTGCAAAGATTCCATATGGCGGTACAAGTCTAACACTAATCATGGATCATTGAATTATAGCC
The DNA here is from genome assembly GCF_008641045.1 of Pistacia vera. Lineage (NCBI taxonomy): Eukaryota > Viridiplantae > Streptophyta > Magnoliopsida > Sapindales > Anacardiaceae > Pistacia > Pistacia vera. Next base: position 1,285,616 of record NW_022196018.1, on the reverse strand, counting down.
ATATCATTAAATTTGGTTATTTGTTAAAATTTTATCCTTTTGTCAGGAATGACTTATTAATATGACCACTTTTATTAATATCCTAACCGGTAATTTAAGGAAAACTATGAGTATGTTATTATAAATTTACGTTCTAAATTGAATCAAATGAGAGAGAGTATAAATTATTTGAATTTAACTATTAACTACAATTTGTTGGATAATTAATACAAAAAGGTTAAAGAAGCCATAAAAAAAAAAAATTGCAGTGCTATCCAAGCGCCAACATTGTTGTTCTTTATGGCTACAGCCTCCGCTAAATTTAGACCAATAATTCATTGTTGTTCTATTTTGGTGGGCGTGCATTTGCGAGAATCTTCTACTCACGAGGAAATGTCTCCTCATCTTCAGAAAACCTTGAATGAATTCAATCACATCTTTCAAATTTTCCAGATCTGTCACATATCGAATGGAATGTAGATTAATTAAACAAAACAAAAACCTAAAAGCAACCATGTCGTTTTGACTCAACCCGAAGGAGATAAAGGAGGTCAAGAAAAGGGTATCAACTTGAGGGTTTTGTTGGAATGTAACACTTTTTGGTAATTGATGAAATGTACTGCAAAAGAAAAGGCAAGCAGAAGAAAAAAATTCAAGTTTTAGGAAAATCCCTATTTTGGAGTTTGAGTTTGGGAATATTTGTTTTCCTTTTCTTATTGTGAGTTGAATTAGGGAGTAGAATGGTTTATACTTTACTTTGGTTAAAGTAGGAGAATGAAATTAAATTATGGAGTTCTATTAGGAATAGAATATGAATCCTATTACAATTGCATGTCCCATATACATTAGGTGAGTTTGCGAAACTCTAACGCCTATTCAGGGGCATTAATTATGGAAATATGGACTTAAAATAGGGAATTGACTAGTGTTACATAACTTAATTTACTAAAGATTTCCTTGTCGTGTATATATTGGTGAAGAAATTTGGTGTATTAACAATGTCTTTTTAAGATTCTGTTTTCCTTCTTTGACAATTTTGAATTGAGTTTTATGCCCTGTGTGATAGTTATTGGGGCTGAATTTGATGTATCCTACACAAAAAGCCAACTATGTGAGCTAAGCTTCAATGTGATAATGTTATATGTTTGGCAACATTATGTTTTTGTTTTTTTTAAATATTACATAGAAATTTAAATAAATCTAAATCATTATATTTTTTATAATTTTTTAAGTTCTTTCTTACAACAATCTCATGAAATATGACTTTTACTCTTAATATACCGTAAAAAAAATCAAAATCAGTTGAATTTTTGTTAACCTTTATTTATTTATGTATTTATTTTTATAAAAGATGTGTAAAGTTTTCTTCTTCTTTTTGATCTGAGGCTAGGTTATTAAATTTATGGCTCAAAAGGTAATCTTGCTCCTGTGAATCCTCTTATAGTTGGTGTATCATTTTTATTTATTTTATCAACTAGAAGGCTAACAGTTCTCTGCTTCATGTTATGGCTTCTTTTCACCTCTTTTTCGTTTTAGTCTATATGGACGTTCAATTTTCAAAACTCCTCCTCTTGCTGAGAAAATATTTATCCTTCAATTCAATTTTCAAAATTCTACGGGCCTCCTGCACTTGCTGTGCTACACACAAGAAATTAGTCAATGCATATTTTTTTCTTTTCTCGAGTTAAAGTCGAGTCAAGTCTCTTACCGTGTTAGGTAAGGTAGAAAAGGTATCTAGGACTATGATTTTCATGTAAAGAAACGGTGAATGTGATCCACAATTATTCTCTTTTTCATTTATTTTCGAAAGGTGTAAATCCTCGCGTTATGTGGCTGCATGACTCAAGTGTTTAGTAATTTAAAGTGTGACCCAAACTCATTGGTAACTCGGCATATATTTCTTTTTTGAGCAAACCTTTGAAACCGAACTGTATATTGTGAGAGGCACTAGATTATTAAATAAGCTTCTGTTTATTGTAATTTTACAGTAACACCTTTGAAGTAAGATAAGATATAAGGAAAAACCCAGGTACTATTTCATCATGATCTTTTCCTCAAATCCATGCAATTAGTAAAATGGATTAAGAGGGTAGAATTAATTAAAAGAATATTGCAAAAACTACAGGACATTTTATCTAATTATCAACAGGAGAGGTGGTTTAAAACTTCTGATTTTTACGTCCCTGCCAGTTAGGCAGAGTTCTAGCTTCCAGAAGGATGTTCCTGGCTGACAGCAATTCATAGACAACATCCGTTATGTTCATTCAATCTTGTGGTGACTCCATCCAACATGCCACTCCAATCCTTATCATAGAATTGAGAGATTCCTTTCTGCTGTTGATTCTTGTTTCTTTCTTGCTATGATTTGTAGCAGACACCTCTTCATCATCATTTAGAAGAAAAAAAAATATCCACAATGTCCATCACACGGTCAGACAAGGCCATTCTAGCAAAGTTATGAAGATTAAGGCCTCCCTCAAACATAAGGTCTGTAGGTCTTTTCCCTGTTACGATCTCTAACAACAGGATACCATAACTGTAGACATCCCCATTTGTTGACACCTCAGTTACAAGACCATACTTTGAAACCAAACAAGAATAACACTAGAAAGTATATAATCTTTTGAAAAGTAAATTACCTGTTCAAATTTTGTAGAAGGCATGCGTTAATATTAATGTAGCAGAAGATCAAAAGTCTTGCAGTTACCTGGGGCTGCGGTACCAATTGTTCCTCTTACTCCAACAGAGCTGCTTTGATTTGGATTTGACACTTCTTGAAGAAACCTTGCTAGCCCAAAATCGCCAACATGAGCTGTCATGTCGTTGTCTGAGATAATTGCTTGGCTTTAGCCGCAATGGATGACTGGCTCTTGGCACTGGTGATAGCAATATTTAGTTAGATGCCCCATCAAGTGCCATGTTTATTCTTTGCAGAAGAGTAAGATTCTGAATTTCACTTGCGTTTCTTCTGTATTTGGAGCTAGGTGCAACATTCTTGAAGACTTCCATTGGCATGTTTCGGTGACGGGTATTTCTCAATGCTTTACATTCAACCTTAAACTCTTAGACTCCTTGTGTTGAGATTAAGTACTTTGACAGCAACATCTATTCCATCTTGATCAATGATTCCCTTATACACGGAGCCAAAGCTGCCGATGCCAATCAGATGTAAAGAAAACCCATCAGTTGACACATTTGGAAGTTCTTTATCAAATCATTCGATTCAAATTCAGTTTTTCCTCTGCTCTTCTGAGCCAACAGAAATGGAAATTGTTACCTTGACTATTACCGCAAAGAACTTGTAACTGATATTATTATTCTCAATGCAGGGGATCCTTTTTTTTTTTTTTTTTTTTTCAAGAACTCGCGGGTCGCATTCAGGCAGATGCCGTTCAGCTATGCCCCCACACAATCTATTGCTATTTCCAGTAACTGATATCACACTTACAATTGCAAAGATTCCTATGGCGGTACATAGTCTAACACTAAATCATGGATCAATGAATTATAGCCATATCAGTATTAATTTGGTTATTTGTTAGAATTTTATCCTTTTTGTCAGAATGACTTATTAATATGACCACTTTTATTAATATCCTACCGGTAATTAAGGAAAACTAGAGTATGTTAATTATAAATTTACGTTCTAAATTGAATCAAATGAGAGAGTAGTAAATTATTTGATTTAACTATTAACTACAATTTGTTGGATAATTAAATACAAAAGGTTGAAGAAGCATAAAAAAAAAAAATTGCAGTGCTATCCAAGCGCAACATTGTTGTTCTTTATGGCTACAGCCTCCCCTAATTTTAGACAATATTCATTGTTGTTCTATTTTGGTGGGCTGCATTTGCGAGAATCTTCTACTCACGAGAAATGTCTCCTATCTTCAAAAACCTTGAATGAATTCAATCACATCTTTCAAATTTTCCAGATCTGTCACATATCGAAGATGGAATGTAGATTAATTAAACAAACAAAACCTAAAAAGCCATGTCGTTTTGACTCAACCGAAGGAGATAAAGGAGGTCAAGAAAAGGGTATCAACTTGAGGGTTTTTGTTGGAATGTAAACACTTTTTGGTAATTGATAAAATGTTACTGCAAAAGAAAGGCAAGCAGAAAGAAAAAAAATTCAGTTTTAGGAAAATCCCTATTTTAGGAGTTTGGAGTTTGGATATTGTTTTCCTTTCTTATTGTGAGTTGATTAGGAAAGTAGAATTGGTTTATGACTTTACTTTGATTAAAGTAGAGAATGAAATTAAATTATGGAGTCTTTAGGAATAGAAATATGAATCCTATTACAAATTGCATGTCCCATATACATTTATGGGAGTGAGAATTAATTCATGATTATGAGAGAATGAAAAAGAATGTGAGAACACAAGGTTTTGATGTAAAATTATTAAAACCATAGGGTAAGTGTCCTAAAAATTACAATTGTTCTGCTTATGTACTAGGTTGTGTGTTATGCACTTTTGTATATCGTTTCATAAAATTATAGTAAATTCTCTAATCCGTAATGTAAGCGAGTTATATCAAACCTGTAAATGTTGTGTTTATGTGTGTGTAATATTCTTCTCATATTGTTTTTCTTTATTTTATTTCTACTCCAATTTCTAAGAGGTTTGTGAAAAAAAAGTGCTATAGTTCTACCAGCTTTGATTTCTTAATTCTTTTTATCCTTTCTCCTGTAATGTTATTAACATATCCGTTCGACACAGCACATTCTAAATTGAAATTTCTATAGATGATGTGAGTTTCTAAACTTGTATAAATATTCTAGTTTGGATCACACAAAAATAAAAATAAAAGATCATTTGTTTCATACCTCCACTAAAGTAGTAGTGAAAAAAAATTAAAAGAAAAAGAGAAAACATAATATAAAGCAGAAGAAGGTTCTTTGAATATTTTGAAGTTTACCCTCCTTGCCTTTTGAAACAAAATCTATGTTCAATAAGGATTTTCCTCACAAGTTGCAACTCATGAACATCATCTGTTATGTTCATCGATCTTGTGGTGTTTCCATTGAACATGCCACTCCACTCCTTACCAAGATTGAAGACATTCCTTTCTGCTATTGTTTCTTGTTCCCCTCAACCTATGGTTAGTAGCAAACGCCTCTTCATCATCATTTAGAAGCACTAGATCCCCAATGTCCATCACCTGTCAGGCAAGGCCATTCTAAAAGTTGTGAAGATTAAGCCCTCCCTCAAACATAAGATTTTGGTCTTTTTCCTGTTATCGCTCCAACATTAGGATCCCGTAACTGTAGACATCCCCATTTGTTGAAACCTTACTTCCAAGACCATACTCTGTAATCCAACAAGATGACATCAGAAATATTAATCTTTTGACAAGTAATTACATGTTCAAATATATGAAAGTATGTGCTATATAATGTATCATAAATCAAAGTCTTCTTGTTACCTGGCTGCACAACCAATTGTTCCTCTTACTCCAACAGAGCTGCTTTGAATTGGATTTGAGACTTCTTGAAGAAACCTTGCTAGCCCAAAATCCCCAACATGATGTTGTCATTCATTGTCTAGAAGAACATTGCTTGGCTTTAGGTCGCAATGGATGATGGCTCATTGCAGCGTGATGGAGATAATCTTAGAGATGCTATACAATTGCAATGTTATCCTCTGAACAAGGGTAAGATTTTGAATTTCGGTTTGCTCTTCTTCCTTTCTGGAGCTTCGTGAAGCCACTTGTCAGACTTCCATTTGGCATGTACTCATAAAAATAGCTTTGAAGTCATTACCCTAAAAATCAATCCTTGAGCAGAAGTTGACATTGACAAGATTCCTATAGATATTTCTCAATGCTTTACACTCCGCCACAAAACTCTTCGAAGCTCTTGGTGTTCAAGATTTAATTTTGACTGGAACAATAGTTCTATCTTCATCAATTTAACCCTTAAACGTAGAGCCAAAGCTACCCACACCAGTCAAGTTTGTTGAAGAAAACCCATTGGTTGCATTATGTAGCATTTCATAAGACACTTTCAAAAGAGTTTTTGGTTCAGATTCATAATGTTGATTTTCTCTTCTCTTCCTACGAAACAAGAAAATGAAAAACAGCACCATGGGTCCATGACTAGTGCTGAAATGACAGTTGCACACAGAGATCAGTAACACATATTTTCTTTCTTGGAAACATCATTGATGCATTTCGGCATGTGCAGCAATGCCCCCGCAAAGTCTATCACTGTATCCAAAAACGGATATTGCACTTGCATTTTGAAAATTCCTTTCATTGGAACTTCTCCCTCAAATCATTGAAGGATAAATTTATTTCTCCAAAGAGAGAACTCCATGAAAGAAGTTGCACTAATTTTAAGGCATTCAAGGTTAGAACAAAGACTGAGTTCACTTGGAATTCCCGGACAAGTTATTTTCTAACACATTAAACTCTGATAAAACTTTTAAATTACCAATGTTTGGGGTTATGGATCCGACCAAATGTTTTGGGCAAGATTAGTGAAACTAACGGATGGTTATATCGAAGAATCCTTTGTATGGTTCCATTGAGGTATTTTGGAAAGTCGCAGAACTGACAATTGTTTCAAATTTCCTAGACTAGAAGGAATGACTCCTGAATAACTTGTTGTTGCTTATACACAGTTCATAAAGCAACGTTAAGTTCCCAGAGAGGAAGGAATTTGTCCCGAGAGTTGGTTGTTGAAAGATCATCCCTGTAATTCATAAGCTTACCCATTCTTGGAATGTGCCTGTAAATTGGTTATTCTCCTTACCTAATATATCTGAGTTAACAAGATTACCTATCCCTGGAGGATACTTCCATACAATTGATTGGTATGAATGTTTAAATTTTGGAGTTCAGACAGATAAGCTAATGAATGAGGCAACGCTCCTCTGAATTGGTTTTCAGATTAAGTCAAAGACCACTAATTGCTACAGTTGACCAAAGAATTGATAAAATTCATCCATCACCTTCACTGCTTCCTAGATTATTCATGCCAGCGTTTAGGTATCCAAGTCTTTCATGCCTCCAAAATCAACTGACAGTTTTCTAAAAAATTGTTAGAAATCATTTCAATGTCCTGAAGTTTTGAAGCATTGGAGAAAGAAACTGGTATGGATCCACTAACCTGAGATTGCATATTGCAATTGAGGAAGAATAAGCCCTAAATTTGTTGGAAGACTTCCACAAGTTGATTCTCAACGAAGAAAAAATTTCAGGAAAGAAAGATTGTACAAGGACAGGTAGACTGGACCGAAGAGGTTGTTTTGTTGGAGTATGCGACCACTTCAACATAACGGCCACATAGACGCATTCAAAGCTCCGATGTAGGAAGACAGTTTAGCCTATTCCATGAAGAGCCGCTATAGGATTTCTCTAATAATTAATTCTTTTGGATTTAGTCTTAGATAAAGAGATCCTTGTAATATTAGGTCTTTACTTCTTAAACCTAGTATATAAATTTCTTTTTCTCTGTATGAGTGTGATAGAAAATCATAGGGTAAATTAATTCATTTTAACGAAAGAGGTGAGGCAGTATTTCAATCATATTGACTCTACTGGACGTAACATGTTAATTGGTGAACAGGGTAAATCGTGCGTATTATTCTTTCTTTTTACTAATGTCTGATTAATTGTTTTAGTTTCATATCACTCTAGATTGTTTCAGTTTTCGCTAAGTCCAAGCTGTGTTGAATTTTTCAGCTAACCCAATGAATATGGAATAATTCCTCCCAACTCAATGTAATAAGCCATAGATATAATTTCCTGGGAGGAAAGGTTCCCAAGAAAAGGTGGCTTGCCCCTGTCAACTTGAATTGTAGAGTTACTTCTTTGAGATTATATAAGGAGACCAACTCCGATGGAATTTTCCCTGCTAGATTTTTACGGCCTAAATACAAGAATGTTAACCTGGAGCAACGGGACAAGTTGGCTGGAATTTCACCCACTAGGGAGTTATTTTGCGTAATTAAAGATTCTAACCTTCGTAGGCAGCCAATTTCGTTAGGGATTTCACCTTATAGTTCAATATCGCTCAGGAAAGCTGAGGTTGCCAATGTAAAGAGTGAGAGAGCCAAACAAACCTCTTGAATTTAGGTCTAGCGCGGTGACTCTTCTATGCTTGGAACAGCATGTAATGCCCTCCCAATCACAGAAATGATGAGAACATTCGATGAGTTCAGGACCCCTTGAGGATCATGAATAATCTTTAACTTGAAACTCTGCAAGGATACAAGATCCATCTCCTTTCCAGCTAGTTCTCTAGTAGTTGCTAAATTTGTAACATGCATCATAGTTATGCAAAAAAGAAAGAATTGGAAGTAAACTGAATTGCAAAAATTTGTACTCATCTCTGAAACTGAGCAATTCTTTGAGCTTGTCTTAATTAACTTAATAAAGTTTTGTAACCATTTAAAAAAAAAAACAATTACCAAAATTTAGTCAATTAATTTAATTTGTTTTAAGCATTTGCAAATTGCAAATTGCAGGAAAACAAACAAACAATTTATGTTATTGTCTATAAATTATATACAAATAATTAATAAACTAATGAACAAATATTAAATAACAAAATCATACGGAGGATGAGTGGGGGAAAATCCCCACATACGGGGTGAGAACGGGGGATCCCCTTGGGGCTCGAGGAATGGGGTCCTAGGCCCCTACCTGCCTCGCGCCCATCCCTGTTTATGACCAATGCCTCACAAGTCTACTATTGGAATAGTAATTAAGTTAATTTCATGTTAAATTTCCACAAGTCCATGGTTTTTCATGACAGCTAATCAATCTCTGTCAATAGAAGAATCAACTCAATCCACTTAGTGTAATTAGTACTTTGATTTCATAAAGCATAACAAAATTCAAGTCACGTTGCATTCAAGGCCTAGGATACCAAGAGGGGACAAAGGGCTATAGGTTGTGGGATAGAGAATCCCCAAGGGTAAAAGTAATTGTGAGCAGGGAGTGGTGTTCAATGATGGTATTCCCTTGTATATCCACTAAGAATGATGCAGGTACAATGAGCATATATCACAATCCCACCCAACCAAGGCTACACACAGATTGGTAGAGTCATCAAGACATCATCCTGAGTTGTTCCAACATGATGAGGAACTGATCAAGACACTGCCCAACCTGCCCAACTGTCAACCTGATCAAGCAACTGAAGAAGAAGAATGGGAGGCTGAAGAATCCAACCAGGAGACCTGTCCCAATATAAGTTGGCAGGGACAGGACCAGAAGAGAGGTAAGGCCACTACTAGGTACTCTTATGCAGATTTAATTACACTACTTCTTGCAGGTACAGAAGTACAGAGGTGAACTAGAGACTTATGAAGAGGCAATGAGGTCCAAAGAGAAAAAAGTGGCTGGCAGCAATGAATGAGGAAATGGAATCCTTAAAGGTGATAGCATGTGGTCTTTGGTCCCCAAACCCAAAGATCACAAATTAGTAGAGTGCAGAGGCTTTTCAAGGTGAAAGAAGGTATGACTCCTCTGAACCCTTAAGATATAAGGCCCGTTTAGTTGCTAAGGGGTATACACAAAGGGAAGGGGGATTTCAATGAGATTTTCTCACTCGTGGTTAAGTTTAAAACCATCAGGATAATGTTATCCATAGTAGCTACCATGACCTAGAATTAGACAAACTAGATGTGAAAACTGCATTCTTACATGGTGAGTTAGAAGAAAAAATATTCATGAGACAGCCCACTGGTTTCATAGATAAACAACTGCTAATCATGTTTGTATGTTGCATAAGTCTTTGTATGGCCTCAAACAATCACCAGGCAGTGGTACAAGAGGTTTGACTCCTTTGTGTTGAGTATGGGTTCTAGGAGCAAATACGATAGTTGTTTTTATTTTGCCTCTATTGATAAAATGCCTATATACCTGCTGCTATATGTAGATGGTATGCTTTAATAAGAAATCTACATCAAAGATAACAGAGTTGAAATCAAAACTAAATTCAGAATTTGCCATGAAAGATTTAGGTGTGCTAGGAAGATTCTAGGGATGGTTATTGAAGGAATAGAAAAAACCATGAATTAAGAGACCAGCAGTGTTCTTACCTACAAAAACTAGTCCTGAAATTTGGAATGTCAAATTCTAAACCTGTGAACCTGCCACTAGCAAGCCACTTCACACTAAGCAGGTACAATGTCCCAAATCTGACTCTGAGCTAATTAAAATGGAAAATGTGCCTTACTCTAACACAATAGGGTATAATGTATGCTATGATAAGCACAAGACCAGATTTTCTTTGCTATTCATTACTCAGTCGTTTTATGTCTAACCCTGGAATGGAACATTGGAATGCATGAAATGGTTGCTTAGATATATTAATGGCTCTTTGCATGTGGGATTAAATTATTGTAAAAGAAATTCTACACTTGATCTGGTTGACTTGTAGATTCTGACCTGCAGGGGATAGGGACACAAGGAAGCTACTACTTCCTACTGTTTTACCTTGGGAGTAATTATGTCAGTTGGAAGTCACAACTGCAACCATTGGTAGCCTTGCAACCACAGAGGCAGAATATGTGGCTATGATGGATGCGTTCAAGGAAGCTGTATGGCTGCAAGGAATTTGAAGGAGGCAAGTTATGGAAGTATGGCGGCATTTATTCAGATAGTCAGAGTGCCATACACTTAAGAAAAATCCGTCTACCATGAGAGAACCAAACATGTGATGTCAGGTTACATTTCGTTAGAGACTTAATTGCAAAGGGTATGATAGAACTGGAAGAAGATTCGACTAAAGACAACCCTACAGACAGGGAACAAAAGTGGTTACTGTGGCAAAATAAGCACTGCTTGAATTGCTACACATTGAGTGAAAGGGTTGGAAGAGCTAGAAGCAATTGTGGGAAAGTTCTCTGCACGGATAGGTTATTTGTTACTGCTGAAGATTGACTTAAGATGGAGATGTAAAGTGAAGTTAGAAACGCTGCGTTTTGGCTTGCACTTTAGTGACCTTTAATTAGAGGATGATCCAAGGGCTTAAGTGTGCCACCTGTCTAATATATACAAAAGCATTTATCCCTCACGAACAGATCTGAAGCTATTCTTTTCTGCGTTTTTTTTCTCTCTGTAAGGGCTGAGTTCTTGCGAAACCATTCTTTTTGATGCGTATGTTGAGTTGTGATCAAGTGATCACATATTGAGGGTTTTAGTTTAATTCTGTAAAGAAGTGCCAGGTTGAGTATTCTTGTGTAGTTTGCAGTTGTGTAAAGAGAGTGTTGTGAGATCTGTTGAGAGGAGTTGATTCTTGTTTGTAAAACTGAACAAAGGTTAAATCTAGTGCAGGGAGCCCCTCAATTGTGAGCTCAACGTGGATGTAGACTATTCTTTAAAGGATAGTTGAACCACGAGAAATTTTGTGTTGGGGTTTATTGTTGTGATTGATGTTGTGTTTAGATTGTGGTGGATGAGTAGACTGATTTAGGCTGGGATTATAAAACCGGACAGTTATTTTCTAACCCATAAACTCTGATAAAACTTTTAAATTCCAATTTGGGGGTAGGACCGACCAATAGTTTTGGGCAAGATTTAGTGAAACTAACGGATATGTTATATCGAAGATATCCTTTGGTATGGTCCATGAGGTTATTTTGGAAAGTTCGCAGAACTGACAATTGTTTCAATTTCCTAGACTAGAGGAATGACTCCTGATAACTTGTGTTGCTTTTAACGAAGTTCATAAAGCAACGTTAAGTTTCCCAGAGAGGAAGGAATTTGTCCCGAGAGTTGGTTGTTGAAAAGATTCATCCACTGTAATTTCATAAGCTACCCATTTCTTTGGGAAGTGTGCCTGTAAATTGGTTATTCTCCTTACCTAATATATCTGAGTTAACAAGATTACTATCCTGGAGGGATACTTCCATACAATTGATTGGTATGAATGTTTAAATTTTGGAGTTCAGACAGAAGCTAATGAATGAGGCAACGCTCTCTGAATTGGTTTTCAGATTAAGTCAAAGACCACTAATTGTACAGTGACCAAAGAATTGATAAAATTCATCTCATCACCTTCACTGCTTCCTAGATTATTCTGCCAGCGTTTAGGTATCCAAGATCTTTCATGCCTCCAAAATCAACTGACGTTTTCTAAAAAAATTGTTAGAAATCATTTCAATGTCCTGAAGTTTTGAAGCTTGGAGAAAGAAACTGGTATGGATCCACTAACCTGAGATTTGGCAATATTGCAATTGAGGAAGAATAAGCCCTAAATTTGTTGGAAGCTTCACAAAGTTGATTCTCGACGAAGAAAAAATTTCAAGGAAAGAAAGATTGTAAAGGAAGGTAGGATGGACCGAAGAGGTTGTTTTTTGTTGAGTCATCGACCACTTCAACAATAACAGGCACATAGACGCATTAAAGCTCCCAATGTAGGAAGACAGTTTAGGCCTATTCCATGAAGAGCCGCTATAGGATTTCTCTAAGTAAAATTCTTTATTGGATTTAGTCTAGATAAAGAGATCCTTGTAATATTAGGTCTTTACTCTTTAAACCTAGTATATAAATTTTTTTCTCTTGATGAGTGTGATAGAAAATCATAGGGTAAATTAATTCATTTTAACGAAAGAGGTGAGGCAGTATTTCAATCATATTGACTCACTGGACGTAACAGTTAATTGGGTGAACCAGGGTAAATCGTGCGTATTATTCTTTCTTTTTACTAATTATCAACGTGGATGTAGACTATTCTTTAAAGGATAGTTGAACCACGGTAAAATTCTTGTGTTGTGGTTTATTGTTGTGATTGATTGTGTGTTTAGATTGTTGTGGATGAGTAGATTGATTTAGGCTGGGATTATAACAGTGGTATCAGAGCCAATTAGTTGATTTTGTTGAATCTTGGAAGTCTAGGGTTTCACAATCTTGAAAGAATTAGTTCGTCCGTGACTTGGCAATTGTTAAAGAGTTCTTGATCCATCGTTTCCTAACAACCTAGGGCATTTTCGACCTTTAGGGATTAGCAATCAGAAAGGTTCTTGAATTCTTAGGGTTTGTCAAATTTGGGGCTTTCTTGATTTGTTACCCTTTTTGGTACTCTAGATTAGTTACGTTTCCTAGCCAGTAGTCAATTGTTAGAATACAAAACAATCTTGGGTAGAACACCAGGGTTTCTTGAAATCTTTCGAAACCAGTACCAAACAAAAATTTCTCCATGACTACTACACGCATGGAGATTACCCAATATGATGGGAAAATAGACTTCAACAGTTGGAAGAAGAAAATGAAGGCATTACTCTCACATAATAAGGTTGCTATTGCATTGGAGAAGGATGAAACGAAGTGGCCGGAAAAGAAGCTGAAGAAGAAGGCAGAGATTGACGAGGAAGCTCACAACCTCATTGTGATGAACCCGTCAGACAACGTCCTCAGAAAGGTAGGCGGTATGGACACACCATTAACGTTATGGGGGAAACTCGAATCCCTCTATGCTTTACAATCTGTTCCAAACTTAGCTTTCTTAAAGGGTGCTTTATTTGCATATAAAATGGAGAGTTCTAAGTCAATAGAGGATAATCTGGATGAATTTTTAAAAATGACCATAATATTGAAAGGGACTGACCAAGAACTAGGAGATACTAGTCTGGCCATGATTTTGCTTAATTCTTTGACTGAGGATTATCAGGTAGTTAAAAATGCCTTACAATATAGTGGAACTGTTCCCAGTCTTGATTTAATCATTGCTGGGTTAAAAGCTAAGGAGTTAGAACTGAAAGTCCAGAAACGTAATGGGAGTAATCTGTTTGTGAAGGGTAGATTAGATTCAAGTCAGTCAGGAAGTAGTGCTCAAAAAGTGACTAATGCTAAGAATATAAAGAAAGGGAAGGGTTTTAATAAGAACAAGTTTGAAATTAGGAAGTGTTTTCACTGTAACAAGCCAAGACACCTAAAGAAGAACTGTTATGATTGGATTAGAAAACAAAAGCATGTTAACATTAAAAGTAACCTAGCTTCTAATAGTGGTAGCATAAATGAAACTGAAGTTCTCACTGTATCCAAAACTGATCAGGTTCATGAGTGGGTTCTAGACTCAGGATGTTCATTCCATATGAGCCCTAATAAAGAGTGGTTCCAAAATTTTGAAACTGATGAACATGAAACTGTATATATGGGGAATAATAATGCATGTAGAGTTTAGGGGGTGGGCAGTATAACTCTGAAATTGAATGATGGTAGGTTGGTAATGCTAACTAGGGTTAGATACATCCCTGAACTCAAACGAAACCTAATCTCCCTAGGTACCCTAGATGAATCTGGCTGCTGCTATAAGGCTAAGAATGGTTCTTTGAATGTTTATAGAAATAACAGTATAGTCTTAAAGGGTATAAAAAGGAATGGCTTGTATATACTATATGGACAGCATTGCACTGAGAATCCTAACACTGCACTTGTTTCTACAAAGCCTAATGTAACTGAAAAGTGGCATCTAAGGATGGGCCACATGAGCCAAAAGGGAATGAACATCCTTTGGGAACAGGGGCTGTTTGGTAAAGATAACATAACCAGCCTTGACTTTTGTGAAAACTGTGTTTTAGGTAAACAACATAGGGTGAACTTCACCAAAGGGACTCACCTAGCTACCAATTGCTTAGAATATCTACACGCTGATTTGTGGGGACCTGAAAAAATCAAATCACATTGGGGAAATAGCTATTTTCTTTCAATTGTAGATGATTACAGTAGAAAGGTTTGGGTTTATCTTCTTAAAACCAAGGATGAGGCCTTAGTTAAGTTTAAGAGCTGGAAATTGTTAGTAGAAAACCAAACAGATAGGAAGGTCAAAACCCTTAGGACTGACAATGGCCTGGAATTCTGTAACACTGAGTTTGATAAATTCTGCACTGATCAGGGTATTTTGAGGCATAGAACTGTAAGAAAAACCCCTCAACAAAATGGAGTTGCTGAGAGGATGAATAGAACTTTACTAGAGAATGTGAGGTGCCTTTTGTTCACTTCCGGGTTACCAAAAACATTTTGGGGAGAAGCTTTTGCAACAACAGCTTATCTAGTAAATAGAAGCCCTTCTAGTGCCATAGAATTCATGTGTCCTGAGGAGAAATAGTCAGGAAGGAAGCCAAACCTGGATCACTTAAGAATATTTGGGTGTGTAGCATATGCACACACAGTTGAAGGGAAGTTAGAACCTAGATCAATTAGGTGTGTCTTCCTAGGATACCAAGAGGGGACAAAGGGCTATAGGTTGTGGGATAGAGAATCCCCAAGGGTAAAAGTAATTGTGAGCAGGGATGTGGTGTTCAATGAAATGGTATTCCCTTGTATATCCACTAAGACTGATGCAGGTACAATGAGCAATATAAATCAACATCCCACCCAACCAAGGACTACACAGATTGAGGTAGAGTCATCAAGACATCATCCTGAGTTGTTCCAACATGATGAGGAACCTGATCAAGACACTGCCCAACCTGCCCAACTTGTTCAACCTGATCAAGCAACTGAAGAAGAAGAATGGGAGGCTGAAGAATCCCAACCAGGAGACCTGTCCCAATATAAGTTGGCAAGGGACAGGACCAGAAGAGAGGTAAGGCCACCTACTAGGTACTCTTATGCAGATTTAATTTACACTACTCTTCTTGCAGGTACAGAAGTACAGAGGATAGAACTAGAGACTTATGAAGAGGCAATGAGGTCCAAAGAGAAAGAAAAGTGGCTGGCAGCAATGAATGAGGAAATGGAATCCTTAAAGGTGAATAGCATGTGGTCTTTGGTCCCCAAACCCAAAGATCACAAATTAGTAGAGTGCAGATGGCTTTTCAAGGTGAAAGAAGGTATGACTCCCTCTGAACCCTTAAGATATAAGGCCCGTTTAGTTGCTAAGGGGTATACACAAAGGGAAGGGGTAGATTTCAATGAGATTTTCTCACTCGTGGTTAAGTTTAAAACCATCAGGATAATGTTATCCATAGTAGCTTACCATGACCTAGAATTAGAACAACTAGATGTGAAAACTGCATTCTTACATGGTGAGTTAGAAGAAAAAATATTCATGAGACAGCCCACTGGTTTCATAGATAAACAACTGCCTAATCATGTTTGTATGTTGCATAAGTCTTTGTATGGCCTCAAACAATCACCTAGGCAGTGGTACAAGAGGTTTGACTCCTTTGTGTTGAGTATTGGGTTCTCTAGGAGCAAATACGATAGTTGTTTTTATTTTGCCTCTATTGATAAAATGCCTATATACCTGCTGCTATATGTAGATGGTATGCTTTTAATAAGTAAATCTACATCAAAGATAACAGAGTTGAAATCAAAACTAAATTCAGAATTTGCCATGAAAGATTTAGGGTGTGCTAGGAAGATTCTAGGGATGGTTATTGAAAGGAATAGAAAAAACCATGAATTAAGGATCCAGCAGTGTTCTTACCTACAAAAACTAGTCCTGAAATTTGGAATGTCAAATTCTAAACCTGTGAACCTGCCACTAGCAAGCCACTTCACACTAAGCAGGTTACAATGTCCCAAATCTGACTCTGAGCTAATTAAAATGGAAAATGTGCCTTACTCTAACACAATAGGGTTTATAATGTATGCTATGATAAGCACAAGACCAGATCTTTCTTTTGCTATTTCATTACTCAGTCGTTTTATGTCTAACCCTGGAATGGAACATTGGAATGCAATGAAATGGTTGCTTAGATATATTAATGGCTCTTTGCATGTGGGATTAAATTATTGTAAAAGAAATTCTACACTTGATCTGGTTGACTTTGTAGATTCTGACCTTGCAGGGGATAGGGACACAAGGAAGTCTACTACTTCCTACTGTTTTACCTTGGGAGTTAATTATGTCAGTTGGAAGTCACAACTGCAACCATTGGTAGCCTTGTCAACCACAGAGGCAGAATATGTGGCTATGATGGATGCGTTCAAGGAAGCTGTATGGCTGCAAGGAATTTTGAAGGAGGCAAGTCTACTGGACAGTATGGCGGTCATTTATTCAGATAGTCAGAGTGCCATACACTTAAGCAAAAATCCAGTCTACCATGAGAGAACCAAACATGTTGATGTCAGGTTACATTTCGTTAGAGACTTAATTGCAAAGGGTATGATAGAACTGAAGAAGATTTCGACTAAAGACAACCCTACAGACATGGGAACAAAAGTGGTTACTGTGGCAAAATTCAAGCACTGCTTGAATTTGCTACACATTGAGTGAAAGGGTTGGAAGAGCTAAGAAGCAATTGTGGGAAAGTTCTCTGCACTGGAATAGGTTTATTTGTTACTGCTGAAGATTGACTTCAAGATGGAGATTGTTAAAGGTGAAGTTAGAAACGCTGCGTTTTGGCTTGCACCTTTAGTGACCTTTAATTAGAGGATGATCCAAGGGCTCTAAGTGTGCCACCTGTCTAACTATATACAAAAAGCATTTATCCCTCACGAATCAGATCTGAAGCTATTCTTTTCTGCGTTTTTTTTCTCTCTGTAAGGGCTGAGTTCTTGCGAAACCATTCTTCTTGATTGCTGTATGTTGAGTTGTGATCAAGTGATCACATATTGAGGGTTTTAGTTTAATCTCTGTAAAGAAGTGCCAGGTTGAGTATTTCTTTGTGATAGTTTGCAGTTGTGTATCAAGAGAGTGTTGTGAGATCTGTTGAGAGGAGTTGATTCTTGTTTGTATAAACTGAACAAAGGTTAAATCTAGTGCAGGGAGCCCCTCAATTTGTGGAGCTCAACGTGGATGTAGACTATTCTTTAAAGGATAGTTGAACCACGGTAAAATTCTTGTGTTGTGGTTTATTGTTGTGATTGATTGTGTGTTTAGATTGTGGTGGATGAGTAGACTGATTTAGGCTGGGATTATAACAAACCGGACAAGTTATTTTCTAACACATTAAACTCTGATAAAACTTTTAAATTACCAATGTTTGGGGGTATGGATCCGACCAAATAGTTTTGGGCAAGATTTAGTGAAACTAACGGATATGTTATATCGAAGATATCCTTTGGTATGGTTCCATTGAGGTTATTTTGGAAAGTTCGCAGAACTGACAATTGTTTCAAATTTCCTAGACTAGAAGGAATGACTCCTGATAACTTGTTGTTGCTTATACGAAGTTCATAAAGCAACGTTAAGTTTCCCAGAGAGGAAGGAATTTGTCCCGAGAGTTGGTTGTTGAAAAGATTCATCCTCTGTAATTTCATAAGCTTACCCATTTCTTTGGGAAGTGTGCCTGTAAATTGGTTATTCTCCTTACCTAATATATCTGAGTTAACAAGATTACCTATCCCTGGAGGGATACTTCCATACAATTGATTGGTATGAATGTTTAAATTTTGGAGTTCAGACAGATAAGCTAATGAATGAGGCAACGCTCCTCTGAATTGGTTTTCAGATTAAGTTAAAGACCACTAATTGCTACAGTTGACCAAAGAATTGATAAAATTCATCTCATCACCTTCACTGCTTCCTAGATTATTCATGCCAGCGTTTAGGTATCCAAGATCTTTCATGCCTCCAAAATCAACTGACAGTTTTCTAGAAAAATTGTTAGAAATCATTTCAATGTCCTGAAGTTTTGAAGCATTGGAGAAAGAAACTGGTATGGATCCACTAACCTGAGATTTGGCAATATTGCAATTGAGGAAGAATAAGCCCTAAATTTGTTGGAAGACTTCCACAAAGTTGATTCTCAGACGAAGAAAAAATTTCGAGGAAAGAAAGATTGTACAAGGAAGGCAGGACTGGACCGAAGAGGTTGTTTTTGTTGGAGTTGTCGACCACTTCAACAATAACGAGCCACATAGACGCATTCAAAGCTCCCGATGTAGGAAGACAGTTTAGGCCTATTCTATGAAGAGCCGTTATAGGATTTCTCTAAGTAATTAATTCTTTATTGGATTTAGTCTTAGATAAAGAGATCCTTGTAATATTAGGTTTTTATTCTTCAAACCTAGTATATAAATTTCTTTTTCTCTTGTATGAGTGTGATAGAAAATCATAGGATAAATTAATTCATTTTAACGAAAGAGGTGAGACATTATTTCAATCATATTGATTCTATTGGACGTAACATGTTAATTAGGTGAACCAGGGTAAATCGTACGTATTATTCTTTCTTTTTACTAATGTCTGATTAATTGTTTTAGTTTCATATCACTCTAGATTGTTTCAGTTTTCGCTAAGTCCAAGCTGTGTTGAATTTTTCAGCCAACCCAATGAATATGGAATAATTCCTCCCAACTCATTGTAATAAGCTATAGATATAACTTCCTGGGAGGAAAGGTTCCCAAGAAAAGGTGGCATGCCCCTGTCAACTTGAATTGTAGAGTGACTTCTTTGAGATTATATAAGGAGACCAACTCCGATGGAATTTTCCCCACTAGATTTTTACGGCCTAAATACAAGAATGTTAACCTGGAGCAACGGGACAAGTTGGCTGGAATTTCACCCACTAGGGAGTTATTTTGCGTAATTAAAGATTCTAACCTTCGTAGGCAGCCAATTTCGTTAGGGATTTCACCTTATAGTTCAATATCCCTCAGGAAAGCTGAGGTTGCCAATGTAAGGAGTGAGAGAGCCAAACAAACCTCTTGAATTTAGGTCTAGCGCAGTGACTCTTCTATGCTTGGAACAGCATGTAATGCCCTCCCAATCACAGAAATGATGGGAACATTCCATGAGTTCAGGACCCCTTGAGGATCATGAATAATCTTTAACTTGAAACTCTGCAAGGCGACAAAATCCATCTCCTTTCCAGCTAGTTCTCTAGTAGTTGCTAAATTTGTAACATGCATCATAGTGATGCAAAAAAAGAAAGAATTGGAAGTAAACTGAATTGCAAAAATTTGTACTCATCTCTGAAACTGAGAAGGCAATTCTTTGAGCTTGTCTTAATTAACATAATAAAGTTTTGTAACCATTTAAAAACAAAAACAATTACCAAAATTTAGTCAATTAATTAATTTGCTTTAAGCATTTGTAAATTGCAAATTTTAGGGAAGCAAACAAACAATTTATGTTATTGTATATAAATTATATACAAATAATTAATAAACTAATTAACAAATATTAAATAACAAAATCATACGGAGGATGAGTGGGGGAAAATCCCCACATACGGGGTGAGAACAGGGGATCCCTTTGGGGCTCGAGGAATGAGGTCCTAGCCCCTACATGCCTCGCGCCCATCCCTGTTTGTGGCCAATGCCTCACAAGTCTACTATTGGAATAGTAATTAAGTTAATTTCATGTTAAATTTCCACAAGTCCATGGTTTCTCATGACAGCTAATCAATCTCTGTCAATAGAAGAATCAACTCAATCCACTTAGTGTAATTAGTACTTTGATTTCATAAAGCATAACGAAATTCAAGTCACGTTACATTCAACCCGTAAAGGAAGTTCTAAGTGGAGATCATATTTTAATTTACTGTTCTATTTCTAGTCTTTTTTAATTGTTTTCATATTTACTCTCAAATAATTGATTAGTGGGTGCAAAAGCATTAATTAAATAATAGAATAATGGGAAGTTGGATTCAACCTGAGAAATAATTGCTTTAGTGGGTGCAAAACCATTTTGTGACAAGAAATGCTTGCCTACAAAAAGTCTTATTTCTTGTAGTGAAACAAATTGATTAGTGAATGAACATTATATTTTCCAAGAAGAAACTGGAATTAATGAAAAGGGAAACGATATGGCCCTAAATTTCTTTCTCGCGTATTTAACTTTTTATTATTAAATCTTTCACCCATAATAAGTTTGCATTCAACTTTTTTGGTCTTTAGAATAATGGGAAATTGTTGGGTTCAACCCATATAAAGGAAGTTCTAAGTGGAGAACATATTTTAGTTTACTGTTCTATTTCTAGTCTTTTTTAATTGTTTTCCAATTTACTCTTTCTCAAATAATTGATTTAGTGGATGCAAAAAAATAATTAGAAGAAAAATGACAAAAGTTCTATTTGTATCAATAAACGAACATCTTTTATCAATGAAATGACACTTAAAAATGTATCTAAAAAAGTCTTAGCTCATTGTTAAAAAGTGTAAAAAAGTTTTCGTCGATTGATAAAGTTGTCTGTTTATTTATAAAAATGAAACTTGCGTCTTTTTCTTTAGTTTTAAACTAGATGTCCTCCAATGATATTAACCCTTAATCAAATATTTATATTAGTACGAACTATTATCATTCTGGGAAACTTTGTTTAAAACCTCAACAAAAAGGATACAATTTTTTTTCCCTCGATAACAGGACACTTAATGGCTCAAAAGTGTTAAAAGTTAACTGGTCGAGGGCTATTATGGTCTTTATATTAGTTGTTTAAAATTGAATAATATATAAATATAATTAGGTTTACTCAATCAAATAACATCATGACACTTGGAAAAAAATAGAAAGATAGAAAAAAGAACTTAAAATTTTGGAAAAAAAAATAATAATCTAAAATTTTAAAATAAGAATAAAAAAAATCCGAAAAGTTGGAAGCATAAATTATAAAAATTGAAAAATATAAAATCCAAAAAATAAAAAATTCACTTAAGAAATATCTCGTGGCCTAGGTCCTATGACGAATTTAAGTACTAACCCCCCACTAATAAATGTAATGATATCACTAGTGCACACCCACAAGGACCTTTTTTAGAAAAAGCAATTTAAGTAAGAGTAAACGATATGTTCCCACCCAAGGTTTGGCGAAATAGCAAGTTTTCACCCCTAGTTTCATATATTCCAGATTCCCACCCTTAAATTAACATCATTAGTTTTCTCTTAAAATAACCCCCACATCTCAATTTTCTCTCAAATAACCCCTATAGGAGATCTTGGCAAAGCCAAAAATCTAACCTGATTCTGGCATCATTGGAACTCCTGGACACCACCATCAACATCCCCTTATCCCCCTTACCAAAACCCCTAACTTTTCCACCCAAGTGCACCTGCCAATCATCAGCTACTGCTCCTTGCTGGTCCGTGCGACTTTTCAATTTTCAGGCTAGATTCCGATAGATTTCGATACCAAAAATTACCCTTGACACCACCATCAGCATCCCCATTTCCTCCTCCTCAACAACCCTACCTCCATCAACTATCCCGACGTGTGGGTGAAGGTTCAGTGTCTCTACGGCAATTTGTCGAACACTTGGTGGGCGTGGGCAATGGTAAGGCTAGTGGAGGTCGGAGACAGGGTGAAATGGCCGAGAAAAAACAACAATCAATCAACAAACAACAAACACTTCAAAACTAATCAGTCTTCTTTAAAACCAAACTCCAAATCAACTTCCAATCAACCCAAAAACAACAATTTCACAAAATCCTAAGGGGGAGGTGGATGGTGATCGACGACCAACAAGGGTCGAGGGTGTTAGGGGTTTTGAAGGGGGGATGATTGTGGTGCTATTGGTGGTGTCAGGGTGATTTCTAACACCGAGATGGTCATAATTTGGCCGGAAAGGCACGATAATCAAGCAAAACCCTAGGGGAGAGGTAGTGGCGATCGGCGAGCAATTGTGATCAAAGATGTTGGGAGTTTTGGTGGGGAAAGCCGATGATGCTATTGGTGGTGTCAGCGGTGGTTTTTGGTACCGAGATCAGCTAGAATTTGGATGAAACACATGACCAAAACTAAGAGCAGGGGCCCGTAATTGGGGGGTCCAATCAAGTAAAGAGGTTAGGGGTTTTGATGTGGGGGTTGAGGGGATTGTAATGGTGGTCTAGGAAGGGATCAATTGCACCAGGAACAAGCTGGAACGACCTAAAATCGTCGGTGGTGCGATAGGGTGAATTTAAGAAGTGAAGGGTTGTTTTAAAATTTTCATTTTTGAACTGACTATTTTACCCTTTTAACTGTTAAATTAATTAATTTTCTGTTAATTGAAGGGTGGAAATCTGGAATTTATGAAACCAAGGGTGGAAACTTACCATTTCGTCAAACCTTAGGCAGGAACATGTCGTTTACTCTTTAAGTAAAACCCACCACTAAAACAATTTCTTGGTAGCAGATGCACATAACTCGGTAATCAATATTGAAATATTTCCCTTAACCTTAAAAGATACCCTAAATCTTACTTTTATATATTGATCCTCTTTATTTTGAAAGAAAAAAATGATATATATCTAACTTTCTTAGCTACAAAATATTGCAAAAGTAATACAATTATTTCATTTGATAATTCTCGTTTGATATATATGATATTGTAGCGAAAAAATACTTTAGGGTAAAACAAAAATTACACACACACACACACAAAATATATATATATTATAGATATATATATATATAATATAAATATATATATATGAAATCAACACAAGCACAAAGTCACCCAAAGCAATCAAACCTTGCAAATTATATATGCTTTTGTTCATAAGTCATGCAAATAACGAAAGAGAATAGTTTTCTTCTAAATTATTAAGGGTTAAATCACATATATACTCCTAATTATTTATATCTCTTAAAACAGATGGATTTTATGATATTTTTTAAACCTTAGGGTGGTACAAGTATTTTTATATTTTACAGTTTATATAATGAATATAATATAATGCTTAAAACGTTTCAAGTAGTAATGAATATAATAGTATTTATGACCAATGCCGCACTAGTCTACAATTGTAATAGTAATAAAGTTAATTTCATATTAAATTTCCATAAGTCCATTGTCTCCCATCACAGCTAATCAATCTCTATCAGTGGAAGAATCAACTCAATCTACTTAGTGTAATTCAAGTCATAGCATCTTTACTCATGTGTCTTTAGAAAAATAGGAAATTGTTGGGTTCAACACGTAAAGGAAGTTCTAAGTGAAGATCATATTTTTAATTTATTGTTCTATTTCTAGTCTTTTTTAATTGTTTTTCAATTTAATTATTCTCAAATAATTGATTTAGTAGAGGCAAAAAAATAATTAAATAGTAGAATAATGGGAAGTTGGATTCAACCTTGGGGTGCAAAACCCTTTAGTGACAAGAAATGCCCGCCACAAAAAAACCCTATTTCTTATAGTGACACAAATTGATTAGTGAATGAACGCTATATTTTCCAAAAAGAAACTGAAATTGAAAAGGGAAACGATTTGGCCCAAAATTCCTTTCACGTGTGATTTAAATTTTAATTGTTAAATCTTTCACCTATAATAAGTTTAATCAACTTTTTTTGTCTTTAGAATAATGGGAAATTGTTAGGTTCAACCCATAAAGGAAGTTCTAACTAGAGATCATATTTTAATTTACAGTTCTATTTCTAGTCTCTTTTACTTTTTTTTAATTTACTCATTCTCAAATAATTAATTTAGTGGGTGCAAAAAAATAATTAAATAATAGAATAATGGGAATTGGATTCAACAGTGATGAGAAGCTATAAGTGGAGATAATATTTTAATATATTGTTAGACTTCTGTTACATGTTGATAAGAACATTAGATTGCTATTTTGATGTGTTGGGAACATATAAATAAAATTTATCCTACTTTAAAAAAGAAAAAGATTTTTTACTATTAATTAGAGGGTTATTCTCTTTGGAGACACTTATTTTAAAATTATAAGAAAGATGACAAAAGTTTCATTTATGTTAATAAATGGACATTTTTTTATCAATGAAATAACACTTTGACAATATGTCTCTAAAAACGTCTCCACTTATTGATAAAAAGTGTAAAAAAAAAAATTCTTCAATTGATAAAAGTGTTGGTTTATTGATAAAAATGAAACTTGCATCCTTTTCTTTAGTTTTTAAAACAGATGTCCTCCAACAAAAATAACCCTTAATTAAATGTTTATATTATTATGAACTATTATGATTATGCGGAAACTTTGTTTAAAACCTCTCTAAAAAAAAAAAAAAAAAAAGAGAAAAGGCGCAAGTTTTTTTTTTTTACTTAATGAGAGGACACTTAACGGCTCAAAAGTGTTAAAAGTTAACTAGTTGAGGTTTATTATGGTTTTTATACCAGTTGTTTAAAATTGAATAATACATAAATATAATTAGGTTTATTCAATCTAATAACATTACTATACATGGAAAAAAAAATTTGAAAAAAAGAAAAAATAATAATAATCTAAAATTTTGAAATAAGAATAAAAAAATCTGAAAAATTTGAGGCATAAATTATAAAAATTGAAAAATATAAAAATCCAAATAATAAAAAATCAAAAATTCACTTAAGAAATATCCTGTGACGAATACCCTATGACGAATTTAAGTAGTAACCCGCCACTAATAAATGTAATGATATCACTATTCACTAGTGCACACCCCATAAGGACTTTTTTTTAGAAAAAGTGATTTAAGTCATAACCCCCCACTAATAAACGTAATGATATCACTAGTACACACCATAAAGACTTTTTTCAGAACAAGTGATTTAAGTAATAACCCCCCACCAAAACATTTTTTTGGCAAAGGATGCACATAACTTGGTAATCAATATTGAAATATTTCCCTTAGCCTTAAAAGATATCCATAATTACAGTATTACTTTGATAGCTTGGTTCTCTTTAATTTGAAAAAAAAAAAATGATATAAATCTAACCTTCTTAGCTATAAAATATTGCAAAGTTATACAATTATTTCATACAATAATTCTTGTTTGATATTTATAATGTTGTAGGGAAAAAAGTTAACGGTAAAAAACAAACCCTTTAGAAATCCAACAAGCATCAATAAGGAATTAGAGACAAAAAAAAAAATGAACAAATTTTAGTAGGAAATCGCAAAGCAATAGAACCTTACAAATCATATATGCTTTTATTCATTAATAACGAAAGAGAATCTAGTTTTGTTCTAAATTATTAAGGATATAATCGTAATTATATAGATATCTTAAAACAGATGGATTTTATGATATTTTTGAAACCCCTCATAACAGGTAAGTATATCTAAATGAATATAATATAATGTCTAAGACGTTACAAGTGGTAATGAATATAGTATTATTTATGACAGCTAATCAATCTCTATCAATTGGAATAGTAATTAAAATTTCATATTAAATTTCCCCAAATCCATGGTTTCCTGTGACAACTAATCAATCTCTGTCAATGGAAGAATCAAATTAATCCACTTAGTGTCATTACTCATCAGTGCTTTGATTTTGTAAAGCATAATGAAATTCAAGTCACGGCTGCTTTAATGGTATACAGGTGTAGTCAGACACCCGTTTTACGGGGTCAAGAGTTTATTAAACTTAATAATACAATTATAAATAATTATAATAATAATATATGAGTATAAGTTATACAAAAATATAAGTATTTATTTATAAAGCTCTTTATAATTAATATATTTATGATTATGTTTGACGATATAGAATAAATATATAATACTTTAATGAGGGTAAAATAAAATAAAAAATTTACTAATAAACAAGTTATTAAGCAAGTACAAATAACACACACTCCAAATTAAACTATAAAAATTTCTATTAATAAAAATTCAAAGATTTGTCTAGCTTTTATAGTAAAATATTATAACTTTTGTTTAATTTCACTTTTATGTTTCGAACCTAAAATATGCATCAAACTACATATTTTTCATATTATCTTTTTTTCCTAAGTTTAATATTTTGATATAACCCATATGTGGTAGTCTAGATGGTTAGAACAATTGGGGATAGTATAAATAGGTACACGGTCTCATGTTTAATTTCATTTGAGCATCCGTAATTTAAGTGAGCGGTCGTGACTGTGGGTTGTAAGTCTCTCTCTCTCTCTCTTCTCTCTCTCTTCTCTCTTCTCTCTCTATAAATATATATATATATATATATATATATATATATATATATATATATATATAACAATGATGTAATTTAATTTAATAAACAAATTTTAGAAATGATAAAATTATGAAAAGATATATAAACTTTTTTTCTGTCCTTTGTACAAATTTAAAAATATATATATATTTGAATTTTGATAATTTTTCAAAGTCAAGGAGGGTCAACTGACCCACCTTGACCCCTCTCCCTCTGCCCTGCTTATATATACCATCTCTTAGCTATTATAGATAAAAGTAGAAAAGCAAATATGGCAAGCAATATCAGTACTTCTCACTTATTTGTTTGTTTCTTTCTCTTCACTATTGCTCTCCTTTTTACTCCACTGGTAGCTCTTGTTGAGAGAAATCTAAACAGTTAGTACTTTCTCTTTCTATCTCTCTCTTTCTCTCTCTAAATATATATACACTTGTACTATTTTTTGTAATAATGATATCATATGGCGTTATGATATATATCTTAATTATTATTTGTTTTTAACAAAGGGTTTGTTTTAATTAGTAAAATAACAATTAGGATGCATATTAATGTAAATGACAATCTTATGTTCAAGTCAATTTTCATAAGACAATGACTATTACTGAAATTTTACAAATCATAAGAAATCAAACTATTAGGAGCTAGCTAATAATGAGAATATTCTAATGACAATGGTTTTGTTGATATTTTTTAAATTATGAGGAGTATGTCTATTAATAGCCGAAGTTTCAAGGCTTTATTACATTACCTTTTTTTGTTTTTTTTAATTTGTTTGCGTGCCTTTACAGGTAATTTAAATATGACGAAATCTTTTCGTCCTCGCTTCAATCCGTGCCTAAACCGTCCCGGTCATCCCGGTTCATCAGCAAAGAACAAATGTCGGTGACAATCGGGAATGACCACTTTAGAAGATAGCATATGATCCCTAGAGGCATGCAAATAACAGATCATATGCCTCAACAAAAAATGTTAATGTTATTTGCAGAGAGCTACTGTAATTTGTCATCCGTTAGATAAATCAATGATACTAAGAGTAATATTTTGTTAAAAGTAATCAATAGAAGGATGAGCATGCATTATATTATTTTGGGTAATATTATACACCATTGATAACAAGTGAATGGATATATGTTATGAATCTTGTATATTTATTTTTAGAACTCTTATTTCTTATAAGATTGATCAAAGAGTTAATAACAAATCTCTCATAGGTTTGATTAAATAATGAAATTTCCCTTGACATTCCAAAAATATTACATAAATTTCCATACAATTAAGTCATAAGTGTTAAACTAAATGGCAAAAGGGTAATAAGGTAAATATTTATTAACTCGAATAGTGTGTAAGATATAATGGCTCACTATTGGAATAAGGTAATATAATAAGGGAAACTAATCCCTTATTATATAATCATCACCCAGGACCCCAAGTGGTTAATGAGATGGTTATCTCAAGTTGCATTCATTTCCTAATGGAAGTGGATTGTAACTGCCCATAACTAAGTGACAGTTAATGGGTCACTTACATAACAGTTCTTAATAATAAGAGGATTTTTGTTATTTCAAAAACCTCGGTGAGATTTTTTATTTAATCAAACCGCAGGGGGGTTGATGTCATATTAATCCTTCATGAAATGTTTGTTCAGGCCTTGTGATTCTTGATTTAGGTGTATGACTCCTATGTTACACATATAAGGTTTTAAGTACTAGTTATGGAGTAAATTCCTAGCAAATTAAGAATTCAAGGAATAATAGTTATCATTGTGTTATCTAAATTCTTTAAAAAAAAAAAATTATGGTAGCTAATAATTGAGATGTCAATTAATCAATTGTCATAAATGTGCACATGATTTTTATTCATTAATAGTTGACCATTTATATCAATTGAATTACTTATTAGAATCGGTGTTAATTTACCTTTTTCTTTATTATATTAATTGTATGCGTTTGTTTGTGAGACTATATATTGAGGTCTTATTCTGTGTGAAAGGTACATAGGCCATGTTTGGTACTTGGAAGGGAATATGCATTAAGAATAGAAATCAATGGAATAGAAAAATTAGTAAGGAAAGGAAGGGGATTGCATTGTTTGCTTGTAGTAAAGAATCTTGAAGGAATGAAATATTATTTATTTTTTTGGATAAAAATACCCCCAATTAACTTTATTTAATAAATATAAATTTTATTCTTTACTTAATTAAAAATCTCAAAATTTTAAAAGTTTCAAAAGTTTCAAAATAGTTCAAAAGGATTTAGGATTAAATTTTTTTCAAAATTCTTAAGCTTGTCAATACTGGTCAAAGTTGTCGGCCGATGACTTCCCGCTACTTTTCCAGCATCACTGCCAGCACGTGGTGAATGAGTGGCCGACAATTTATCTATATAGGCAGATCCTAGTCGCCAAAAGTCAGCAAAGTGATGGCATGCGTGGTGGCCGTGACAAAATGCCACCGAACATGATGTAATTATGATGGCTTTTGGCCGTCAGGATTTGCCCAGATCAGTAGATTTGCGAGCTCTGGTCGTCCACCTACTAGCAGTGACATCGGAAACGTGAAGGAAATTCGTCGGCAATGACTTTTTCGGCAGTTAGTGGCTATTTCTATCAGTGGCACCAACAGTGGCAAAATAGCAAATATGTTTGATTATTTTAATAATTAATATTTTAACAAAATAATAAAAATTTAAATTAATTTTCTTATGCGTAAAATGGAAAAATAAAATTAGAGAGGGTTAAAATAGACATTTTCTTAGTCTAATACTGCTAATGGATGACATTCCACACATTTTTAAGGAATGACATTCCACACTTTTTTAACGAATAAGAGTCTCGTTATGAAATCTTCATAATCTTTAACATACAGTCACGACAAAAAACCACACAATAACAAACCACAACAATACACACAAATTCATCATGGTTCACCTGTTCAAGATTGGATAGACTACCAAGATTGAATAGGCTACATTCACGTTGAGCTCTAGAATCGGAAAAACTCACTGCACTAATCAATTAGAATCAAGAGTTTACAACAAAGATTCAAAGATCTCACACCCACAAACAACCAAATCTCTCATGTAACCCAACATAGAGAATTCTCCCTTAAATCTCTAAGATCTTGAGAGTAAAACCCCTCTCACTTGAACGACTAACTCTCTAATCACTCACTCACACCAGGTTACACAAATTGATTGTAAAAGAAAAAACCCAAATAGATTTGCTCTATCAAACACGAAGAACGCACCTGCAGATTTTACACTATTTGCTCCTTTATATACCATGGACCAAAAGTTGTTTTTCAGCCACTGGATCTGAAGTTAATCAATGACCATGATTCACTTCAGTAGCTCCCCAATACGATGTCGTACAACTTAAGACAAAACCGCACCGTTTCATGTCTTCAACTTAACAAGTCTTATTCCATGCTGAACTAATGAAACCAAACATGGGATGGGTGATAAGATTCCATTCCCATGTTGATTACTGTAAAGCAAACACAACCATAGAGAAATAAAAAGAAAGCCAATCCTTCATAACATGTTATCACCATATTTAACTTCGCAACATGCTATTAGCATTAGACTTTACCCAAGTAAGATAATCGTTTTATCTTATAATTTTTGGGTTTTTATTTTATATAGATAGCTAAGGTTTTGAAAGCCCTAGCGATTTTCGAAAAGTAATAAAATGCCCATTGATTAAGGGGGTTTTTATCTTATTAGTGTATGGTCGGTCAGATTCGACCGGCTATGCGCGGTTCTAGTGACCGCTAGTGGTGGTGGTCGGCAATTCTCTCGAGTTATTTCCTGAGACACTTTCAGAAAAAAGCTATTTTCCAATTAGTACTCAAGACTTTTTGGATAAATATGAGAGGCATACAATGGCGGTGATTTTCTTAGCGTTAGAATCCATATCATTTACGCTAAATGTTTATGGGAAATTTACACTTCACTTGTGAAAAAATCCAATGCAACATCAAGAGAAGCACGCAGGCAAATTGGGGTGCTTGATATAATCTTCTCCATATGGTCCAATTGACCGTAACATTCATTTACTTCATTCTAACAGTTTTGGGGATTAAGAACAATTTTAGCATATTTGTTTTTACACTGGTCTTTGTTATAATTCTTGTTGTGCTTGCTCATTCGTCGTAGCATACAAATGAGAGCTCATTTGTTAATTCTGTAAGTCACTTAATTATTTTCGAGTCAACTAGATATATGGTATGATAATGAATGTTAAAATTTGCATATAATTGGTTTATTCAGGCTGTTGATTCTGGTGAGCGTGAAGCTGGTGGGCATCAACTTTCAGACCATGCCTTCAAATTTTCCAATGATTTCCAAAGGATTGTTCCACCAAATATGATACATTCTTAAGTTCTACATCTATAGAGAATGATAAAAGAAGTACAATAATATATAAATAGGTTTAAGCTGAACCCAATTATCACTCAACCCGACCCGAATATGTCAGGACAGGATCAAGTTACCAATGATGTCGGGTTGACTTTGTGTGTGATTGTTCAAACCTAAAATTGAATTGGGTTGAGTTAGGCAGGTCAAACCCGACTCAAATCCGATTTTGTCCACCCTTTTGTTCTTGCAATTGATTGTCCCAAAAATTAGGTAAAATAATATTAAAAAATTATTTTATTTTTTCAAAATTAAAAAAATATAATTCTTAATACTGTTAATTATAAATATACGTTAAAAAAGAATCAAATATAATATTAAAGTCTCAAGTGTAATATAAATAATACCAAATTTTACTACAAATTTTAAATTTTAAGGTTTCCAGTATAATATAGTGAGTTTCAAATTTTTTTTTTTTTTTTAATTTCAAATATTCTTCATAGATTTCAGTTTGAGTTATAGGTTTCACTATTATCATTGTAAGTGTCAAATCCAATTTTCAAAGTATCAAATCCTATAAAGTTTAAAATTTATGTTACGAGCTTTATGTTGTTTTTCTATGTTTTAACTACTATGCATGGATGATAAATTGAAATTTAAGGCTTCAAGAGTAATATTTTAAGTGTTGACGTAAAAATCTGTATCGGGCTGCGACTGGCTGAATAGCAAAAGGCTCCCCGCCAAGGCCCGACTCTGGTTAACCCAATAGCAAAAGGCTTCACATCAAGGCCCAACTCTGGTTGGCCCAATATCAAGTGGCTCCATGCCATGAGTCCACAACTCAACTTAGATTGGGCTCATGCCAAAAGCCCAACTCTGGTCTACCCAAAAGCTTCAGGCTCAATGCAACAAACCAACTCCGATTAGGCCCATATCAAAACTCATCCTGTGAGAAGACCATCCAACAAGATGATCCATTTTGTAAGAAGGACCTTTCTATTGGCCGGCTTACTCTACTAGCTAGTCCATACCATGATTCAGCTTACTCCACTAGTTGATCACTCTTATCAAGGCCACCCTATGAATTGGGTCAACCTAAATTTTGGGCCACTCCATGAGTTGGGCCTTTTTACAGGATATGTTACCTCAGGCTTTAGCCCATCAGTTTACACTCCTCCCACAATAGGACTCTAAGTCCCATACATATCCTAGTTCATCCAAAACTTCTAGTCTTATATGAACTAGTATTTCTACTCCTACTTCTACATGGATTAGCACTATTAGTTTCCTATTTAATCAAACTTCTATTGTGAGAACACCTGATTTTACAATAACTCAAGCTTCCTTAGCTCACTATATAAACAAAAGCCAATCCTCTCATTATTCATTCAATCACAACTTCTTTCATTAGTTCACTAAGTTCTTGCTCCCAAGAACCACTGCATTTCCCCGTCGTAGAGCCTAGTTCCGACTAACTTTACTCCCAAAATCATTGTAAAGTCGTGCCCCAACCACTCTATGCCAATAAGTCGTGCCGTGGTACTAAATTCACTTTAATTGTGCTGACTTGAACGTCGAAATGCCTATGATCGACATCACACTAGTATCCCTCAAGCCTTTGCATTCACTCTTCTTTGTCCTTACATGTCTACAAGGTTGTCAGTGGCTCTTCCTCGCTTCCAGGTAGATTTTATCATCTACAATAAGTTTCAAATTAAATATTATTGGTTTCATATTTTGCGTTATAAATTTCACATATACTATTCTAAATTTCAAATATTATTTTTAGGTTTCAAATTCATATTAAAAGTTTCAAGTAGTAAGTATTATTAGTTTCAAACCTAACTTCTTTTGTATCAAGTCCCTTTAATATTAAGTTTAATGTTTGTAGTTTCAAGTTTTGAGTTGTAAGGTCTCATGTATGTTGCTCTTGGTTTTAAGTTTTATTTATATATTTCAAATTAGTGTGAAAAGTCTTAAGTGTGACATTAGTTTCAAATCTAATGTTTTGTTAAAAAATCCCTCCAAGTTTCAAGTTTAAGGTTAACAATTACAAGTTTCAGATCATTTTGACTTTCAAGTATATTGTTTTACATTTCAGGTTCTATTTATACGTTAAAGCTTTCAAGTCATATGTTATGTGTTTCATATATAAGTTTTTTAGTATTAAGTTTAGATAATTCCATGTTTTATGTGTTAAGTGTGTCAAGAAGCACATTAAAAATTTCATATAACTTATTCTTTTTTCAATAAAATTTTAATTGAAAAATATTAAATAATTTTTAATTTAAAATACGACTCTTCAAAGATAAGGAAAATAATTTTGTAAATAATAAACTGAATTATGTATTAATAATTTTGTAAAAGTTTCAAGTAAAGTTTCAAATTTTTAGTTTTACATCAAAGTATCAAACTATTTTCATTTCAAGTCTAATGTATAAAATTTCATGCTTTATATTAATAGTATCGTTTTTATTATTAGGATTTCCAATTACATTAAATCTTTCAAATAACTTGTTTTTAATTTAATATTTTTTTTTTATCAATTAAGTTTTATATTATATATTTAATTTACATTATCTTTAGTTTCAAGTATTGTTTTTGGATTTCAATTCTATGTTAAAGGTTTATAATGACATGTTCAGAATTTCAAGTCTCCTGTTATGGACACCAATTACATTTTATTTGAAATACAAGGTTATCAGTTTCATGTTTTATATTAAATATTTCATGTACATTGTTTTAAGTTTTAATACTATTCATGGTATCAATTTGAGATTCGAAGTTTCTATTTTCTAATGATGAATTGTTAATTTTAAATTTAATGTTTTTTTTTTATTTGTTATTTCAAATTCTACTTATTTTTAGTTTAACGTTATCATTTATTAAGGATTATAATTATGGTAGTATATGTATAATCATGACATAGCAGTTATGGCGTTAGTATAAATTAATAAGTTAAAGTCCATGTTATAATAAATATAAATTTATGTGGATAATTTATATAAACATAAGTAGAGGCTGTTTCGTGAGAGATCTACAGAAAGGAAATTCCCCTGGACCCTATAATCATTTAAGAAACTACTCGCTACTCTTTGGTGGCGCCGGCGGGTTTCTGAGATATGGTGGCTAATTGCCACGTTTTTTTCTGATCAACATTAGAAGTGACGGAGAAGTATATCGGAAGTAGGCAGTTAACTTGGAGTACGGAGCAAGTAAATCATTGGTAGCTGGGTGTCTTGCCATTTGCCCACTTAAGTCAGCATATTTGGGCCTCCTTCCCATCAGGCAGCCTTCTAGGATTTGGGCCATAGCTTGCCCGAACCTACAATTCGGCCTATTTTAAAACGTAATTCATGCTGGACCCTTGTTAGGCCCGACTAGCAAAAACTTACTTATTAGACTTCATCAACTTGGGTTAGGCTGAAAATTATCCCTCAAAATATATATAAATATAAATATTGTTACACTTACAAATAAATCTTATAAAAATTTTCATACAAAGTAATGTAGTAAATAGTAAATAATGAATAGAAGAGTGAATGTAAAGAATTTGACTTTTTATTTCACTCTTTTATTCATTTTTTGTCACCTCATTTTGTATGGAAATCTTTATAAGTATAGTATTATTGTATAAATATATAATAAAAGAAGATAATCACCTTACATTTTTAGATAAAATAAGTTTGAATTTGTGTAAAATTGTTAATGTAAAGTTTTACCCCTTTTTTTTTTTTTTTTTTTTTTAAAGCGTTAAGCAGTGAAATGCTAGATCATAAATTTTATTTTACTATGTAAAGGAATCCAATAAAATTGTTTCGTAATTTATTCTTACATAATGTTATTCAATTGTTCGATTGATTGGTGCCTTATAGTTATATGTTGGTAAGGGGTGGCTAATTTATTTTAATCCATTGGTTTTAAACAAAACGTAAAAAATTCAACACATTTTCAATCATTGGATTATTATAGATAAACAACACTAAATTCCAAAATTTAAGTATTCTATTCTACTCTATTTATGAACACAATAACAAGAATAACATATTCTCAATCCTTAAATAATGTAAAATGTTTTTATGGTATCCCATTATTTAGTCATATTTTCCCAATCAATAAAATAATAGCTACATAATACAACTTGAAATACTTAATAACATATTTAGTGCTCAATTCACTAGTAGTAGAACAACCTATACTAGTCTAGGAATGCACTTAAAACAGTTCAAATTATATTTATAGATGTGCACCTTTTTTTTTTTTTTTTTTTTTTTTAAGAGGATGACGAATTGGAAGATAGAATCAAACAGTTTTTGATGATTTTGTTGACTTAAATCATTTTTTTGAGAATCATCAAAACAAATGGTTGTTTTTCACTAATATATGAGATTCTAAAAATCATCACTAGATAATAGTAAAAGAGCGAAATGAGGATTAACATAATTTCTTAAGTTCGGGTTCTTTTAATGGTAAAAACAAAAAGATGGTCTAATATGCTCTCCTAAGAAGAGAATCTAACATGATCTCTCAAGTTTGAGTCCTTACAATGATAAAAAGCAAGAGGATCTAGCATAGTCTCTGAGTTTGAGCTCCCAAACTATTAATAGGGATAGCACTGGAGCTCTTACCTAATTAATGATTTCAAGGTCGAAGGATTAATTAAGGTGGAAGCAAGCTGGTCTGGACATCTTATTGGCCAATAGTTTTAGAGTTTCAAAAGATTAGTTGAGGTGTGTGCAAACTGGTTTGAACATCAGAGGGGTGGGAGAACGAGGATTTCAAACGCTATGATACTCCTACCCACAGACTAGGAAAGAAAAGTTGAGGTGGGCGGTGGTTAAACCAAATGGAACAGCGGCTACTCAACATTTGAGCTTTTGTCACATGATGTGGATGAACTGTTCAAAATTGTTTTAGGTAATGTTGAAATTTTCATAAAGTTTAATAAATAATCAGTATTAATCGGTTTTTTTTTTTTTTTTTTAACCTGTGATGATCGTAAGCAAGTCATTGTGTTACGCCAGTTCTCTTCCCCCTGACTTGTGGTTTCTTTTCGGTTTAGGATTTGATACAAAGAGGAAGCTGTGAGGATATTTAGATAGAATGGTTAGATTCGGTTTGAAGGGTTTGGATCCCAACAACAATCACATGATGGAAAAAAGTACTCCCTGCCTAAGCTTACCGTTTCTTGACGTTCATATATTTCCAATAAGAATTGTTTGCTGGAACAAATGTTTGGATGAAACAAAGCAAGCTAAGGAAATTTTTTTAGCTTACTAGCACTAATACTATAATGGATGACTTCGTGGAAAGTTCTTGCTTTGGACCATTTTAGATGTCTGTTCATTAAACAAAAGACAAATTCAAATTTTCATTTTTTTCAGAAATTTACAAGAAATCTTTATAAAATTCATAAAATAATTTTCAATAATACAGCTTTTCTTGTAAAATAAAGAAATTATTCTATTTATATAATATTATAAAATTCAACCTTTTGGAGGTATTATTGTAAGCAATAAGATATCCCCTTGCAAAATTCATTTCTTCATATATATATAATTTGTTGGCCATACATGTAACTTTCAACCACAGTTTACAAAGTTGCCTAACAAGACTCCCATTTACTTGACATTAATCAATTATTTAATTCACTCATTTCTTTCCTACACGTATTAATTTCCAATAATGTATTGCATTGCTAATTTCATACTTTTATTTATTTATAAAATGACAAAAATATTGTATTGCATTAATTCAAACATTTCCATTTCCATTGAATAGTTGATTTTTGCATATGAGACGTGGGTCAGCTTGAAATCAAATAGCTTTCAATTAGATTCAATACTTAACGGCTTCTAATTTTCTTAATTTGGTTTGTTATAAGATAGCTGGAAGTAGATATATATAATCATCATATATTTATGGGCCGTTTGGATCGGGGGTATATAAGATAACAGAAGTAATCTTTATTTTGCAAGATTCATGTATTTGGTTTGCAAGTAATAAAATATTACGATAATCTTTTATTGCAAATAGTATTTACTGTTGGTAAAATGGGAAGTAATCATATTACCTTACTAGGGGGTGTTATTAAAATATTACCGAGGTAATGTGATTTTTCTATCCATTTTATCCTTAATTAAAAACTATTTCGAACATAATTGCCTTCAAATGTCTACAAAATAACAATTACCTAGCCCCCTTATATTTGAGAAATTAGCTAAAACACCCCAACCACAAAAAAGTTTAAAAGTTAACAAAATACGTCCAGCCACAAAAAAAACCACCGTTGTCCACCAGCGTTAGTCATCGTAATGGTACACGACCAGTGGGATCTGGCTAGTCGTGCATCGATAAGGCTGTTTCCAACCATGGATCTGTAAATCTGGCGTTTCTATGACCATTTCAAGACCAAAGATTTGGCCGTGAAAAGGTTAGATCTTTGGCTATGAAATGGCACAGCAAAGATCTGGCCTTTTCACGCCCACATCTTTGGCCGTGAAATGGCCATAGACCTGGCCGTTTTCCAGCTATGAATTTGTGATCTATAACCATTTCCGGCTTTGTCGGCGCACGACCAACCATATATAGCCAGTCGTACATCATTCCATCAACTGTCGACGATGACCGATGGTGGTGGCTGGCTACCGGCAGTAGCTTGGGATGAGTGGGGGTGATTTTGCTACAAATTAAAGTTTTATATGGTTGGGGTGTTTTAGCAAAATTTCAAATATTGAGGGTTAAAACACGATTTTAAAAATAATAATAATAAATACTATTATATTAATATTTAAAAAGGAGGGTAATTTAATAATCTATATAACATATTCACCCATTTATCTTCCCAACCAAACATATTATTCACCAATTTATTTGAACCAACCAAATAAATTTTCTAAACATTCCCAGTAATCTTCAAGGTAATATTTCTTTCCGTTAATATAATATATCCTTATAATAAAACATTATATGATCCAAATGCACCCTATATAATAAAATTTTACTTAGAAAAGTAAAATTAGATGATCAAATTCATTTCCCTTAACAAATTTGTTTTCATCCATTCCGCAAATTAGATAAAATTAAATTTATTCATTTTCACAGATTAATTGAATTTAAACTGTTCTCGCTACTCGATATTACCTTTTTTTTTTGGTCGAATAAAAATAATAATTTGAAGAAATTTTATATGCGTAGAGACATACGTTTTAGAGGCAGAGACCAAAAGATTTTTAATTAAATTAAATAGGAAATGTTACTTCTTTATTTAAACCATTATCAACATTACGTAATCTTTGATTTTGTCTATGTCATATACAATCAGACAGTGATATATTATTTTAGTTTTTAGATCACCTGTCACTTTATAAATTGATGTTCTTACCCAAATTATTTGCTTAAATCCTGTCACTATACTCTTCCCTCTTGTCATGTCTTTTATTTTTTTTTTTTTTATTATTCTTGTTCATAATTGACAAAGCATGAGGCGATATACAATATGTTTATTTTAATGAAATATGTGATAATTTCTAAGATAAAATCATTATATAAAATTTTAATTGAATAAAAATAGGTCAAACAACTTACGCATACCCAAGGTTTGCTGTAATAACAATTGGTACCCAAAAGGTTTTGAAACAACAAACAGGTACCTTCTGTCATGTGCTGTTAGTGATTTCTGCTTGTTAACAGTGAAAAGACTAAAATGCCCTTCAAAGTTTAGTCTGGCATACAGGTCGTAGGGCATTTTAGTCTTTTCACTATGAACAAACAGAAATCACTAACAGCACATGACGGAAGGTACATGTTTGTCGTTTCAAAACATTTTGGGTACCAACTTGTCGTTTTGGTAAACCTTGGGTATGCGTAAGTCGTTCGGCCAATAAAAATATCATTAAAGGCTTAGAATTATAAGTCCTTAATTTATAATTAACTGATCCCTGGAACCTTATCTTCATTTGTAGCCTTGATTTATGAAATGAACCAAATTTAAATTTGTCTTCTAAAGCTTCACTTTTATAAACTTGTTGATTATTGCAAAAACAAGAATCTTTAATTGGGTTTCTCATGCTTTTTATTTATTTATTTTTTTAATTTTTGGACATTACATTTAGGGTTTAAGAATTTAGAAAACTCTGGAAAAAATCTTTTTTACTTGAATTAAATTTTTTAATTTCAAACGATAAATTTAACCGTCAAAGGTCATTTTTGTCATTTCACAACACATATAACCTAAGAAAACTTAAATCCTAATCCCTGACAACTTGTAAGTATTTAATTAAAAATATTTTTGAAATCGTATATGCTATTTGCAATTGGTTTCTAGAAATATGTACTGAGTATGGATAAATTAGGCATATTGGGTCAAAAAAGACTCCTGTAACCTGTTACATGAAACTGATTTTTGTAATATTTGACCTTTTCTATATGAGATATTGTTGGTATCATTTTGACCAATCTGTAATTTGATAGCAGAACTCACC
The DNA here is from genome assembly GCF_008641045.1 of Pistacia vera. Classification (NCBI taxonomy): domain Eukaryota; kingdom Viridiplantae; phylum Streptophyta; class Magnoliopsida; order Sapindales; family Anacardiaceae; genus Pistacia; species Pistacia vera. The sequence continues at coordinate 1,246,084 of NW_022196018.1, read as the reverse complement.
ATAATTAACTAAAATCAATTGACACACTAAATTGAATTTTAAACTGTGAAATTGATTTTATAAACATAAATTTTGGGTTTGGTTTAGGCCTTAAATATTTAAGATTCGATGAGAACACTAAACAATTCAAAGGATTTGCTTAATTTGTCAAAAGTCAGTGGAGGCTTTATTCATAATTCACTTGAAACTTCATTCATTTAAAACTTATTTATCATGCGCAAGACAAAACTAGTAATACAATTTTGCCATGATTTATTCAATTGCACAAGTCTTTGAAAACTTGTGGAATGTACTTAGCACTAATAATAGTTATGATGAAAAAATTAAACTAATAATATCGAATACTTATGCTGCTTTTTTTGACTGAAACAGTATTTTCTGATTATTCATGTGGTGGTCGTTTTCAATAGGCTAGCTATGATGGGCTGCATTTTAATTGTTATTTTGCAAATCATGCCTAATAATAGTTAACCCTATTCTTTCTTTCTTTAACATGTTGCTTTCACTTCCATCATCCTCTACTTATTACAACCACTATTCATAAATAAATTATTTTTTTTAATTTCTTCTAATTTTTTTTCTTCAAATATTTGTAACAAAGATTTTGGAGGTGTAATGTTACTCAATAATTACTAGAGATGGGCGCGGGCTGGGTCGGGGCCGAGCCCGTCCCCGTTACCCTCTCTGAGGACCATCCCCGACCCGTCCCCGTGGGTGGGGATTTTTCTCATGACCATCCCTGGCTCGCGGGGACAAGATCATGACCATCCCCGTCTCGGCCCGGCCCGATAACCGGGGCTTCGCAGGGGATTTATCCCCCGAGGGAAGATTTTTGTCCCGTGTAAATCAAAACTTTTCGTAAAATTAATTATTTTAATTGTGAAAAACTAGCACGTTGATAAGTATTATATTTAACAATTTGATTGTTTAATTTCAGTAGGTAATTAACTTAATTCATTAAAAATGTATAATTTAAGGTAAGAAAATAAAAGGTCTAACAATTTCTTATAAAATTTAAATTAAGATTTAAAAAGCAAATTGATATGAATAATTGAATATGGTGAATAACAATTTCTTGGTAAAAATTGGAACATACTCATGGATTTCAAAACAATAAAATATAATCATTATTCAAGCGACATTGCTGCAATTATGCGTCTATGTCATTCACAGTTCAAAAAGCTTGTAAACCATATATTTCTAATTTTTAACTTGTTAAAGTTAAATACCATCTAATTTCTGAATAGCTGGAATGATAATCTACTTTCATTAAGTGATTTATTAGATAATCGAAAACTGAGGATCTTAAATACTATTTGAAATTCAAAAGAACTGCAGGGAGGGGCTATTGAACGACTGGAAAAAGCCAGGGCCTATTTACGGAAAGTTAAAATGTTGGATTGCTGCCGCTGGAGTACTCAGACAACTCCAACAAGAAATCAAAAATTAATACAATAATTATATTTAATCTTAACATAATTTATTAGGTAAATTGCTTAGTTATTCAATTGTATGGAGACTTAGGTTTCGTTAGCCATGTTAATTAATTAATTTTTCATGAAATTAACATAACTAAATTCAATCTTAACATAATTTACTAGGTAAATTGGTGAATTAATTCATAAAACACTATCTCTACTACAACTAATAAAATTAGTCCATCTGTGAAATGGACAAATCCCATTATTTGATTAAGTTTAACATCATATTTAATCGATCAATTAATTAATTACAAGGATAATTGAATTTGTGTAATTTGTAAGTCATTAAGCAATTGTATATATTCTTATATTGTTTTGTAAATTGTAATAATCTAATTAAATTTATTTTTGGGTCATGTCCCATGTATTATTATTTTGTGAAATTCACAAAGTAATAATACATATATTTAATTATTAAACTCCCTTATTTAAATTATTTTTCTATAAATTTAATACAAACGTTAGAAAATATTATAAAAGTATATATCATAAATTTAGATACATTACTTAAAATCATGATTTAAACTTTAACTTTATATACAATTTTGTAAAGGAAAAAAAAAAAAAAAATTCTCAAAAAAGCGGGGCGGTCGGGGCTCCACGGGGATGGAGCGGGCCGGGGATTGCACTATCCCCTTCCCTGGATGCGGGAACATAACTAAGGACCATCCCGGGTCCTATCCCCCTTCTTTTTTTGGGATTCCCCGACCCATTAGGGTCGGGTCGGGATGGATCTCCGCGAGGCTAGGGCAAACGCCCATCTCTAATAATTACGCGTTTATTATATATAATACTCTTTTATTGTGGTTATCTATTCTTTGTTTTTTATATAATTGTCGTGATTTTCAAAATTTATGATTATGTGTTTAGTAAATTAGATTTTGAAATTGTTGTTTTAAGTATAATGATCAAAAAAATAATTTATTTCTTAAAATATTAATATAATTCAAAATTTTTTTATAACTATTTAAAAATATGTTAAAATAATTTACATTAAATATATTTAAATTATTTAATAATTCAAAAAAGAATAATTTGGCCGACAATGGTTAAACTGTCAGCCAACACCAGTCAAACCATCGTTGACCGATGGTCAACGGCAACACATTGCAGCCATAACTGGTCCTATTGGGACCACAAATTCTCGATCTACATTAATTCGGTGATTTCATCGAATTTTTTATGCTAATTTAGGCTGCAGAAAACGCCAAATTCTGTGACCGAATCTTTCACCACCTCTTCCGGCCAAAATAAGCATCGAAATCTGGTGGAATCATCGAATTCCTATAAATTGAAGGACAATAACTATTACTACTTCATGTGCAAAACAGAATAATTAAAAGAAAATTATAAGAACACACATCAAAAACATTATAATTTAAGTACCCATAAGCAGAAATATTATTTAGTACGTTAAAGATTGACAATGATTATTTAGTCACAACTAGTTATATTAACGACTATCAATGATTTATTACAGAAATATTCAAGTTATAAAATGCTAACTCTACATTTGACTACACTAAAAAAAAAAAAAAATTCAATTGAAAAGTATCTGAAAGAATTTTTAAGTCAGGAAATAAACTTTAAAGTTAAAAGATTTTTATATTAAGTGTTATGTTAATTATAGAATTGATTTCAATAAATCTTATCTTATAGTAATTTACATCAATTAAAATGTAAGAAATGAGAGAAACACTTTTACTGTTTATAAAAGCAACAACTGTGTATATGAATTTGATCAACATGACATAACTTATATGATATCCCAAAATTTTATTAATTTAAAACGGATATATCATTTCACTTTCCTCAAAACATAAATTATTTAGATATATAGGTTACATGTGAATCAAACTGAAGAAACACCCTATATTCAATATGTATAAAACTCAATAATAATAATAAACTTTTATACTAGCCATTTAAAGAATAAAATAAAAAATCATTGACTTTCCTTTAATTTTTCTTAAAACTCTTTAGTTTGTTAGAAGAGAAAATACCTTTAGACAAACATATATATATATAAAGTTGAATACCCATGCAGGTTGTTCGTCATGTGGCACATTTTGGAACTCATATAATTATTTTATTTTCACACATAGGATTTGTGGTTACTATGTAGTTGAATTTTTATTGGTGATATTGTAGAGAGATATTAATTGATGAATTGGTATTCCAAATCCAAAGGTAAAAGCATATCTATTTGAGTGACACGTATGACACTTTTTTTTTTTTTTTAAAACTCTAAAATTGTTTTATTTTGGAGCTTTAGATGTGTGGTTTAATGAGATATTTTTAGCTCTAAGATTCATGAATACTCATGCTAGTTGTTCGCCATGAATACCCATGCTGGTTATTCGCCATGTGACACATTTTAGAAGCTTTAGAATTGCTCTATTTTGACACATTAGATTGACAAGCCCATTAAATTGCTCTATCTTGACACATTTGATTGGTATTTATTATGCCATTTATAATTATTAATTAATTAATAAAATAGGAACAATTCTAACTATATAGGTGCATTTCATTGGCTTTCTAAATATCTAACCATAATGATACCTTATATTTCTGATTGTCATGTTGTTGAATTTTATTGGTGATTATTCATTGCTGCATTGGTATTCCAAAGTCTAAATAAATAGACACAAAGATTTGATTACATAGGTGCATTGCATTGGTAGTAAAAACATACCTGTTTATTAATAATTATATAGGTGCATTGTATTGACATTGCAGACCTTTCTTCGTATTCAATTCGTATTTAATTGTGTTGGCATTCAAAAGGTCTAAATAAGGGGTTATAAAAGGGGCGTATGTTCAGTTGTATATTATCACAATATGTTAATTGGTGTCAACAATATGTCACGTCTTTTGTTAATTATTTATAGGTCATGTTAGTTTGTGTCAATAACACGTCTGTTCTTCATAATTTTATTAATCGATGATTTTTTATTTATTTATGTTTTTGTTGTTGTTTACAGGTCAAAGATTCATAAATTGGCATGAAATAAAGGCAAGATGTCCGATTGACATTGTCAAATGAGTTGTTATTTTGATTTGTTCTTCTAAATTGTAAGCATATCTTCTAACTATTTTAATACGAAATTGTAAGTATATCTCCTAACTATTTTAACTGTTATTATTTGATTAAATGATTGTTTTTGTTCGGTCAATCTATTTGAATGATTAATTGTGTTAGTCCTGCCGAATGATAAGTGTATTCCTTAACAATTTTAATATGAAGATTAATTAACATTTGTTGATTTCGTTTTCAGATAACAGTTGTTATACAAATGAATAATTGTTCCTTAACAAATCTTAACATGAAGATCGATTAAATTTTTTTATGTTTGTTTTCAAGGAAATATTCATGTACTTTACTAAGATCAAATCGAGGATGATCCTATTGTCAGCCGAACTGTGAGTATGTGTCATATCTATATTAGTAAAAACAGTTCAATTGTGTTTAATATGTTTTCTGTAAAAACATTCGTGTATTTTAATTTGTTATATGAATGATTTATTGTTTATGTCTTGTTGATGTGCGAGTATATATGTTAAATGAATTAATTTTGGCTGATTCCGTTTTCCAATTAATAAGTGTTATTTTAAATATTTCTTATCAGTCATAATATGATAATCCCTTAAATTTGGGTTAAGTAAACCATTTATTTTATCATCACACTCATTTCGGTTTCCACTGAACAATCAATAGTAAATTGACCATAACTTGCTCAATAAAAATCCAATTGATGTGAGGAGTGAATCTTTAGAAACTAGATAGACAGAGCTTTAATTTGATATACGCTTAATTTGGATAACTGTAGCCTCCATTTCTGAACCATTCCTTTCATCATTATACACATTTCGGCTTCTACTGAACAGTTAATAGTAAATTGACCATAACTTGCTCAATAAAACTTCAATTGATGAGATGTTTGAATCTTTAGAACCTAGACAGGCAGAGCTTTAATTTGACATTTTATACGCTTAATTTGGATAACTATAACTCTACTACTGAACCATTTATTTTATCATCATACACATTTCGATTTCTCCTGTTTCTCGATTTTTACTAAACAGTCAGTAGTAAATTAGCCATAACTTGCTCAATAAAAATCTAATTGATAAGTGGTTTGAATCTTTAAAAACTAGACATATAGGGTTTTAATTTGATATATTATACACTTAATTTTTATAACTTGAGCCAAACTTCAGAACCATTTTTGTTATCATCACACACATTTCGGTTTTTTACTGAATAATCAGTAGTCAATTGACCATAACTTGCTCAATAAAACTCCAATTGATAAGAAGTTTAAATCCTTAGAAACTACACATACAGGGATTTAATTGGTATATTACACAATTAATTTGGATAAATTTAGCTCCACTTCCGAACCATTACTTTTATCATTACACATATTTTGGTTTCCCCTGTTTCTCGATTTCTACTAAATAGTTAGTAGTAAAATAACCATAACTTGCTCAATAAAACTACAATTGATTAGAGGTTTAAATATTTAGAAACTAGACATACAGGGCTTTAATTTGGTATATTACACACTTAATTTGGATAATTGTAGTTCACTTCTGAACCATTCCTTTTATCATCGCACATTTCGGTTTCCACTGAACAGTTAGTAGTAAGTTGACCATAACTTGCTCAATAAAACTCCAATTGATGAGAGGTTCAAATATTTAGAAACTAGACAGATAGGGATTTAATTTGATATATTATACACTTAATTTGGATAAATTTAGCCCCACTTCTGAACCATTCCTTTTATCATCACACACATTTCGATTTCCCTTGTTTCTTGATTTCCACTGAACAATTAGTAGTAAATTGGCCATAACTTACTCAATAAAAATCTAATTGACCAGCGGTTTAAATCTTTGGAAACTAGAAAGATAAAAATTTAATTTGATATATTATACGATGAATTTAGATAACTATAGACTTGTGGCCGAACAATTCATTTTATCATCACACACATAAAATCAATTGAATTTTAGTGATGACAAATGAAAACAAATACTGATATGTAGTTTTAATTGTATTTGTTCGATCACTTTTTGTTGATATTTTTTTATGTTACATACATATATCAAAAACAGGTTGTACCTGAATATAACAAATTTTATTTGTATCATAAATATCATCTGATATTTGTTGCTGAACCATGCAGCTTTAGTAAATCATTTATAATATGTCGAACAATTATTATTATTATTATCCTTAAAGGAAAACAAATATTGATATGTAGTTTTAATTATAATTGTTCTATCTCTTTTTGATGATATCTTTTATGTTACATACATATAGCATGAAAAGAGTTTGTTGCTGAACATAACCATTTTTATTTATTTAACAAATATCAACTGATGTTTGATGTTAAACCATGTGGTTTTAGTAAACTATTCATTTTATCATTATACACATTTAGGTTTCCACTGAATAATTAATAGTAAATTAATCATAACCTACTCAATAAAACTCCAATTAATGAGAGGTTTGAATTTTTAGAAACTAGACAGATAGGGCTTTAATTTGTTACATTATACGCTTAATTTGGATAACTATAACCCCACTGTCAAACAATCTTTTTTATCATTATACACATTTTGGTTTCCACAGAATAGTCAGTAGTAAATTGACCACAACTTTCTCAATAAAAATCCAATTGATGAGAGGTTTCAATATTTAAATTAGACAGATATGAATTTAATTTGATATATTATAAGCTTAATTTGGATAACTTTAGCTCCACTTTTGAATCATTCTTTTTATCATCACACACATTTCAGTTTCCACTGAACAATCAATAGTAAATTGATCATAACTTGCTCAATAAAAATTCAATTGATGAGAGGTTTGAACCTTTAGAAACTGGACAGACAAAGATTTAATTTGATATATTATACACTTAATTTGTATAACTATAGCCCCACTGTGGAACCATTCTTTTTATCATCACACACATTTCAGTTTCCTCTGTTTCTCGATTTTCACTGAACTGTCAGTAGTAAATTAGTCATAACTTGTTCAATAAAAATCCAATTGATGAGCGGTTTGAATTTTTGAAAATTAGAAAGATAGGGCTTTAATTTGATATATTATATGATGAATTAGGATAACTATAGACCTACTTCCGAACCATTCATTTTATCACACACACATAAAATAAATTCAAATTTAGTGATGACAAAGGAAAACAAATATTGATATATAGTTTTAATTGTATTTGTTATATATCTTTTTGTTGATTTTTGGATTGATTTTGTTGTTTGATTTGTGGGTTTTACAATTATCGTCTTTCTTTAGGATGCTATCATCAAATGTTTTTTTTGCTATAGGTGGTGGTCAATTCTAATTGCAGCAAATGAATTTGTGTCACATGACTTTTATCTTCATGGCTTCTTCAATGCTTCAATTAAGTTGCCTTCAAATTATACTGTTGGAGTTGTTGTTGCTTTCTATGTGAGTTCTTTTCTTTATATTCTTAATTTTTTAAATTTCTAAAATAATAATAATTCATTTTTTCTTCTCAACAATCAAAATCAATTTTTTCCTTTGGCTCTGTAAGTCTCTTGCTTAAAAGTTCACAGTTTTTAATAAGGTTTCTCTTTCTTTGATTAATTTATAGACTTATCAATAATACCCAATGAGTTATCCTACAAACTTTTTTGCTTTTTTTGACAAAGTTTTAAACTTTGGTAGCAAATGACAAATGGTAACATATTTGAGAAGAATCATGATGATATAAACGTTGAGTTCAATTTGTGGATATTTTATTTATTGATTTTTTAATTATCAATTCAATATTAAATGAACTTCAATATAGAAAATATATATTTAAAACACAAAAAAACCAATAATAATGTAAAAAAAAAAAAATATAATAAACATACTTACGCAACGCAACTTGAAAATGAATATAAGTTACAAAAATTGCGGAAGGTCAACATAAATTTTGAGTTTAAATAGTTGATTTTGATAATATTTAAGTGATATTAAATATCCTATACGATTCACTATAAAATACTAACATCGAATATAAAAAACATGTCTACAAAAATAATATCAATTGTACAAGGTGATGATCCTGAAAATATAATTAGACCATATAATATTTATGTGATTTTCTCAAGTTAGATGAATGATTTAATAACATCTACCTATAATTGATATTAATAATTATACAGGTACAATAATTAATTTTATCTTAACACAATTTTGTATATATATACAAAAAATTTATATTTACTTTAAAATTTATATAATTTAACATTTATTATGTCTTAATCTAATTAGTTTATTTTGTTAGAATAAAATTATTTACAATATATTTCAAAAACATTGAATAAACATACCAGCGCAACGCGCAGACCCCATGTCTAGTTCATCATAAAACTCCAACTAATATTAATGACTTTCCTATAATAGGGATTATTTCTATTATTTAAAATTTATCCGTAATTACTTTATACATACAAAGTTGTCATCCCAATTTTAAAAATCTTAACCTATGATAGAGTTTGATTTTACATAATCACTTTAATTATATAATTGAAAAATAATAATTGTATTTTAGTGATTTTAAATGTATGTAATAAAGGCACATTTTAATATTTCCTTAAATTATATTGTAGCATATGTTAGCGACATTCTAAAATATCCAATAAATCATGTGATGACCATGTTTTTAAAACCCGATTTGACCGGTTCGACCAAGAATTCGAGGGTACTCTAAACTTGGTTTTAGCCATTGGCCCAGATTGACCAGAAGTTGAACCGGTGGAATAGTGTCTAACCGTCAGGTCACTGTACCGATGGCTAAACCGGGTTATCAAAATTTGTGAAATTAAAATCCCTATTCCAATTCCAATTCTTCAATCTTCATTTTTCGCTCCTTCCGTTGTTCGATCGACCTACTTAGGCCGCTTCGCTCCATGACTTTTGTTGTCCACCCGTTCATTACCAACCACACTTCATTTGGCCTACACTCGTCCGCCGCTGGCCGCACTTCACTTGGCCTCCACTTGTCTGCCACCGATTACACTTCACTTGCCCGTTCAACCTTCATCTCCTCTTCGCAACGACTCCCCTGGTTTGTGGTGGATTTTGTTATGGTGGATGACGATGTTTTGTGGTGGATTAGGGCTTTTGTGGTGGCTTGGTGGTGGTTTGTCCGATGTTGGGTTGATCTGGGGTGGATTGTAGTTGGGGTAGGGTTTCCTAGCCAGATCGCAGCAGTGTGTTTGTTGGATTTCAAACTTCCAAAGTCTGATGCGTAATTTCTTAGAGGCATGTCTATTAAGTTTTATACTAGGGTTTCATATTGATATCACCACTCTGACCCCCTTTTTTTTCGGTCTGACTACTCAACCTAAGACCGGCCCCTTGACCGGGTCAAGGCCCGATCTAGGTATAAAAACATTGATAATGACTTAACTTTCACTATAATAATAAAAACAAATTGATAAAAAAACGGAAAAGGAAAATTCATCACTCTTTCCTCTACTTAGCCTTATTTACCGTTTAGGTTGAAAAGTAGACAGCCTTTTTCCTCAAATTTCCAAAATAATCATAAATTTATTTAAAAGAAAAGTCCCATAAACTGTAAATGATTTATCTGATGTCATTTTAAAAAGGGAATCAACAGAATTTTGGTGTAGAGTTTCCTATTAATTTTAGTGATTAATTTATGTCTAAAAAGAGAATGTATACAAATTAATTTATTCTATGGGGAAACTCACAGGAGATCCTGCAAGCGACTGTTTCTTTATATAGAATGTCCATGTGAAACTGCAACTTACGCTTTTTAAAATAAACAAAATCTCCACCGACTTTGGATAATAATTAAAAGGCAAAGACAAGATTTATAATCCCCAAGCAATCTCAAAAAGCTACAATTCATAATCAAAATTTAGGGGTCCAACTGCAAATCTACAAACTTCCAACTCAATTATTGAGCTTAAACATTATTTTAATTTATCAAAGATTCTTGCCCACTCCATCCTCCTCAGTATCAACACCTTCATCAAGGTAACGTATAAATCATTCTATCCCACTGCATGGCAGAATTTTGGAGAACAATATACCTTATCACTATGTCTTGTTTTTTCTTTTTAATTTATTAGATTTATAAAATATTATCTTAGCAATAATTGTGATGTTATTAAATTATTGTGAATTTTCACAATATCTCAGTTTTTAGAAGATCTTTTTGAGATCAAATTTTTAATATATATATATTTTTTAATCTAGAAAAGAGTAATAAGGATTTATGTTTTAAATATTTAAGTTTGTGATATCTATTACCACCATTTTTTTTTTTTTTTTTGGTTGATCTTACTAAATATGTCAATAAAAAATGACATAAAATTGCTCTTAAAATTTGCATCAGTTTTCGGGTTGTCGCAGGTTATGTGTGATGACTATTATGGATAAAAAAATTCGACTTTTTATAAGGAGTTAATAATGCCTCGGTGTTTGCTTCTAAACTTAGTTTTATTTTTTATTTTTTATAATTGGGGACTCTAGACCAGATTGAGTGTATTTTAATTAATTTTCAGAATCTATTAAATACCTTACAAACCCAATAATTTAAGTAAACCACAAATGTGGTAGATGACTCAAAAGTGTTTTGAATTTAAAAAATTAATGAAACGAATAAATCTCTTTAACCCCTAAACTAACCCTTGAGGTTAAACTCGACTTTTCATGTAACCTTATATAATCTTTATTCATACATGTGTCTATGAGTGGACTTGAGTCTCAAATCTTATAAAAGAAAACCGTAAACCCTAACCATTTAACATTATTATGAGTAACTTTTTATGTCCCTCATAGCTATACAGTAAAACAATTCCCGAAATTTTAATAACATCAATTATTAATTTTAGAAAAATGCTAACTTGCTAACGTCTTTTACTCCCTTTTCTTACTCATTTTAATATTCTATACAATTTTATATTATTTTCAGTATCAATAATTTAGAAATAGTGGTTTGTAATTATATGGAATCTGCATGATGAGCAATGGGGAGTTGAATTTCCATATCCTATAATTAAAGAAGTAATTTAAAGGGACCCATCATTATATTATAAAGTATTTCAAAGAGGACCCACAAAAATCATCCTCACTCTGATTTCATAATTTAAGACATGGCCACCAGAGAACTCCAATCCTAACTCGCTACGAGACACACCACTTGGCGCGTGGCCTAGCATCTCCCATCTCCACGCAACCGTTACAAATTCCTCCAACTCCAGCAACAACGAAGACATTTTTCGTTTCGTTTCTTTTCTCCCTTGTCCCTGCTAAATCCATCTGTCCGCTTCCCTCGCACCCACTGCGTACAAATACCGAATCTTTTTCACCGGGGATGCGGGCAGGTTTAGTAGTATAGGATTGTTGTTAGACTATTTATATAAAGTATCCATCTTTTGATTTTTTGTTGTCGTTGTTGTTGAGAGTTAGGTGATTTTGTTGCATCGTCTATGGGTGTGCTTGGTGATTCTCAGATAGATGGTGGTGGTGGTGGTGGTGGAGGTGGGTATGGTTTGTGGGGTGGTTGTTTTAGGGGTTTGGTGAGAAGGAAGCAGGTGGATTCTATGCATACTAAGGCCGGAAGACACCATCAATTGGCTAAGGATTTGAGTGTTCTTCACCTTATTGCGATTGGTAATTCAATTTAGTTTTGAGGTTTTTGGGGAAAAATCTACCTGGGTTTTGTGTTTTCTGGTGTTTGTTTTGATGGGTTTGAAATGGTCAACACTTTTCTGTTTGTGCAAAAATCTGTGTTTTTGTAAAATGATGGACTTGAAATTTGGTTTATTTGCTTATTCTTAAGATTAAGATGTGATATATGCAGCCTGCTCTGCTTCTCACACACACACAACCTTTTGTTGTTTCAAACGACTTGTTTTTTCTTATCCTTTTAAGTGATTTGCTTTTGTTAAATTTAGATGCGGCTTATGGATCCTCAGTTTTTAGTGTTAGTTGCATTTGGTGCCCGTTCATTGTATATGTGATTTTGATTTTGAACTTATATCTGACTGCTGAAGTCTTTCTACAAACTGTGTTCAGGTGTTGGCTCAACAATTGGAGCAGGAGTGTATATTTTAGTTGGAACGGTGGCTAGAGAGCATTCAGGACCAGCTCTCACCCTCTCGTTTCTAATAGCTGGAATAGCTGCGGCTTTTTCAGCCTTTTGCTATGCAGAGCTTGCAAGTCGTTGCCCGTCTGCCGGGAGTGCCTATCACTATTCGTATATATGTGTTGGGGAAGGGTAATTTTCTTGTTACATTTAATATTCAATAGTCATATCTATGATTGTTTTTGCAGATGTAGTTTTAGGTTTACGTGATTGTAACTCTTTCTGAAATGGGACTAATAAACAATTTTCGGTATTTTTTGGGTTTCTGTAATCTTTTAGGCATGATTGTTGTTGAACATGTTTAGGTCCCGTATATTGATTGATATAGAAGATGCCTTCTGTCCCGCTTTAGAATAATTTTGATGTGCCTGAAGTTCACGAATTTCCAATTTCATATTTTGCAGTATTGCATGGTTGATTGGTTGGGCTCTAATTCTTGAGTATACAATTGGTGGTGCTGCTGTTGCTCGTGGCATATCTCCAAATCTGGTCTGTTGAATTTTTTCTAGTTTTTATTATTACTTTCTGGTTTTTACTTGTGAGTTGTATGAATTTCATAGTTTCTTCTAATGTAAAAGGATAGTTTATATGCTCAGGTGTCTATATGTTGGAGTTGTGTTAATGATCTCTACTAGCTTACCTTTGTTAGCTTACCTTTGTTATTACAAATGCATCTAGGCATTGCTTTTTGGAGGTGGAAATAGTCTACCGGCTTTTCTCGCTCGCCATTATATTCCTGGGCTTGAGATTGTTGTAGACCCTTGTGCTGCAATTCTAGTGTTTATTGTCACTGGCCTTTTGTGCGTGGGAATCAAGGAGGTGCGTTCTTGTTCCTTTCCAGTTCTACTTTTTATTTCTTTGTTTGGGTCTATTATTATTGTTTGGTATGGTTCATTTCCTTAATTAAACACTATTGCAGAGCACAGTTGCACAAGGAATTGTCACTACTGCCAATGTATGTGCCATGCTCTTTGTCATAGTAGCTGGTAGTTATCTGGGATTCAAGACTGGATGGGTGGGATATGAACTTCCCACTGGGTAATAGGCAATCTCATCTTATGCATCAATTTTGAAAATATGACTTTCTAGATTGATTTATTTATTTAATCTTTACTTTTGATATAGATATTTTCCCTTTGGAGTCAATGGGATGCTTGCTGGGTCTGCAACTGTCTTCTTTGCCTACATTGGTTTTGATTCAGTCGCCAGTACTGCTGAGGAGGTATATATGTTGTTCTTTTCCCTGCCCCACCATTAATCTCTTTTACTTATTGCAGTCTGCATTCATTTTTATAGGACTGCCTTGATGGATTCAGATGTTCATTTTTTTCTTTTAATTATTCTGTCAGGTAAAGAATCCTCAACGAGATTTGCCATTGGGCATTGGAGCTGCTTTGTCTATTTGTTGTGCATTGTATATGCTGGTCTCCAGTGTCATTGTTGGTCTGGTACCTTATTATGCAATGGATCCTGACACTCCCATCTCCTCTGCATTTGCAAACCACGGGATGCAATGGGCAGCGTGAGTAATAATTTTGGTTAAAAAATTGTGATACATTGGTTAATAATTTCTTATTTCAATTTATTGAATTATTCTTTTCTCCTGTATTTTATTTTGGGGGTTGGGGGACTTCCAGGTACATAATAACAATTGGAGCTGTTACTGCACTCTGCTCAACATTAATGGGTTCAATTCTTCCTCAGGTAAAAATAGGAATGCCTAGAATCTTCTTCTTGTCTAGCTAAATTTTATATTTGCTTGCCAGCTAACGGAGCTTTCAGTGGAAGATGTTATGCTTATTGTTCATTTTTGACAGCCCTGATTGTTTAGAACATTTAGTAGTAGCTGAGGATGCACCGTTAGGTCCTTTGCTTTATCCACATTTGAAATTTTAATGCACGCTTTGCTCTTATCTATATATTTCCACCACAATTCTTGCAAATTGAACCACATGATAAAACTGGCTAAGATTTACCAGACAGCTACTTTGCAGTTTGCTGATGCTTAAATTTTTCTGTAAAAGAAAATAACCCAAGAAATTTATTATCGAATTTACTTCCATATCGTTCTTTAGTAACCTATATTAATTTTGATGCAACTATTAAGTGAGCTTCATTCTGCTTGTTTCTGATCTCAGATTCTCTGTTGCTTTTACTGGAGATAGAATTCTTTAATTTATATGTAATTAATTGTGGATGTCCTTCATCTTTCTTCTTCTTTGTCTTTCACAGCCACGAATTCTGATGGCAATGGCAAGAGATGGGTTGCTGCCATCATTCTTTTCAGATGTTAATAAACACACTCTGGTTCCAGTCAAGAGTACTATTGTGACTGGTATTGTTGCTTCAACTTTGGCATTCTGTATGGAGGTTTCTCAGTTGGCTGGAATGGTAAGTGGACTATTGTTGATATCAATTCTTAACAGTACTGTTTGATGCTCCAAGTTGATTGTGTAATCCAAATGTGAGTACGAGAGTACTCGGTAAATTTTCTATTCGAAAGTTCAAAGTGGCCAGAAACTGATATATCTTTGAAATGGTAGCCTCAGTCCATTTGATCTTTAATACCATTATTGGGAATCCAGAGGCACAATTATTCATGTTTGTTTAAGTATCAGTATTGTTGTCTAGTTTTTGATAGATTCCCAGTGAATGGCCCTCGTTTCACCTTTTTTTTTTTTTTTTTCTCACCTACTAAAAATCCTTTTTTATATAAAAGATGAACATAATTAGGTTAATTTTCTTATGAAATACAATCTAGGGTATTCTACTAGTAAATAAATAAGCTATACTATCTGGATTTTTGAGTTCCTGAGCAAGTTCTTGAATAAAATGGCCAATCAGGTCTACATGGCTGACTTTTGAACTAATAGCAATTCTGAGTTCTCGACATTTACCTTCCTTCTGCAGGTCAGTGTGGGTACACTTCTCGCCTTTACTATGGTGGCAATTTCTGTATTGATTCTCAGATATGTCCCACCAGAGGAGGTGCCACTTCCATCATCACTCCAGGAATCAATCGATTCTGTGTCTTTGCTATATAATCAGAGTTCTGTATCTATTAATGAGAAAAACCTTGATGTTAACATTGGCACTTCCAGCGATATTCAACCTTTACTCAGCAAAAAGGTTGCACCAGTTGCTTATCCTATTATTAAGCAAGTTCAAGGTATTGTATGCCCCTTGTATATTCTTGCTTCTATAGTACTATGGAGCTTTTGAATAAGCAATTTATGCTAATTTAAATAATCAGCTTTAATGCATTGTTGGCTGATCATAGCTGATGTGATTGGTGTGCCTATAGGCATTGGTTAATCATACGGAGACATTCATATAAAACTGTTGTCAACGACTATGATTTTGGTCTAAATTTGAGGGGTCAGTCTTAAATAGATTCATTGGACAACTATTGATGAAATCAAATCAACATAACTAAAATTAAGATTGTTATCTAATAGCAAGAAGATCAGTCCAAATAAAAGTCTTCTATTTCATTAAAACTAACAAGGAAAATCTGAGAAAAGGAAACAAAATGCAAAATGTTGAACATTATGATATTGTTGAAGTGCTTATTGAAGAATAAGACAAAAAGATTTTACAGATGTCAGTTATTTTCTTTTTTGTGTTTAGCTAAGATTTATTTTTACAGGTACCATATTAAAATCAATGGAGGTTGAATTGAGCGTGAGACTTTGAAATATTTTATACTAGAATACTTTCGAACATTTATTGTTTTTGGCCCTGTCTTGTATCAGCTGGGTTGTGCTGAAGTTTTCTATTCTGTTTTATTTTGTGATTGTTACAGATGTTTTCAGTGAAAAGAACCGGAGAAAAATTGCCGGCTGGACTATAATGTTCACTTGTGTAGGGGTGTTTCTTCTCACGTACTCAGCTTCAGATTTGAGCCTTCCTAGGTGTGTATACTGCAGACATTAAGAAAGTTTAGCGAACATGTGTTATGTGCTACCATTTCTGAAAGGCAATTCATTTTGCTTTTTAATCTTCTTCTGCCCTACATAAACCTGACCTTCTTGGCAGTTTGAGTTTATGGCTTGATTGTTGTTTTTTTATTCTTTTACATTATTAGTTCCTCTTCCAGGATCCTTCGGTTCTCGTTGTGTGGAGTTGGTGGGGCTCTTCTTCTGTGTGGTCTGGTTGTGCTAACCTCTATAGATCAAGATGAGGCAAGACATAGCTTTGGGCACACTGGAGGTATGTTATTAACCCATATGTTTAAAGTTACACACTTGATATGCTTAGTCTAGCTCGACTCCCTGACGGAGGAGAAACTAGCTTTGTTCCCCCAGTAGTTTCATTGATGTTTCATGGAGACCTAAAATTGTGTGAGGTTTCTGCATCAGTTACTAAGTGAGATGTATGCTGCACACAACCATCAACCGTGTTCTATCTACAGTTTGAAAACACAAGTTATCTGGTATTAACCTTAGAATATTCATGAAATATTTCATGTTGACTGTTTTAGAATGATCGGATCTTCTGAACTGATAACTGTCCAAGTGTTCCATGATTTTTCAACAAAATAGGACTAAGTTTGTCTGGCACTTGAACACATGTTTGCATTTGAAGATGTGAGATCATTACGTGGGCGTCATCCCTTGCAACTGAGGTGTTCTGTATACACATAATATACATACGTTTGTGTTTGCGTACTGAGTGTATAAGCAGGACTCTCTGCTTGCTTTTAAAGCTTTTTTGCAATGCAGCTAGTCATATTTATTCATTTCTCCTTTCCCTTTTAACGACGCCTGCTTATATTGTTTCAATTTGGTTAGAGAATTTACAAATGGATTGTTGTTCTCTTTTCAGGTTTCTTATGCCCATTTGTTCCACTCTTGCCCATTGCCTGTATTCTTATCAATGTCTACTTACTGATTAATCTTGGGTGAGTATACAATCAATCAGCCAATTTTGTCAAAAGAATCTATAAAGTGGGTTTAAATGATCCTTGTGATTTAGGCCTTGGTTATTACTCCGTCCTTTAAGTTATAATATCAATGTTATTCTCATTTAATAATTTGTCAACTTTCAGCGCCGCCACCTGGGCCCGTGTTTCAGTGTGGCTTATCATCGGAGTATTGGTTTATGTATTCTATGGCCGCACTCACAGCTCACTGCTAGATGCAGTCTACGTTCCTGCTGCTCATGTTGATGAAATTTATCGTAGTTCTGGTTCTGGAAATTCTTTGGCTTAGTCTGTGTTAAAATTGCCATCATCCCGGCAAGCTGGGATAGTAGGTTAGTTTTACAGAAGATCCTCTTTGTTGTAAGCTTGAAATTCCCACCTCGGGAATGCATAATATGTGTAATATTGTTGTGGCTGGCTAGTGACTTGAATTCGGTCTCAAGTTTGTATAGAATCTGTCACTGTCAATGTTTAGTTGGGGCTCGCAGAAATAGTGTAAATAATTTGCAAATTCAACATGTATGATAGATTGATTTCCTCTGTATTTGTGTCTCTCAATTTTGCCTTCTCTGAGCCTGAGGTTCTTAGAGCCCTACTCGGTAAGCATTTGCCTATGTGCATTCTTTGGTTACAGAGAAACAGGCATCAATGTATAAGATGCAAAAACATAACAAAAATAATAATCAGAAAATTCTCCCAAGCATTATGCTGAAGATATTTTAAATACTCTCTGTTTCGTAATTAATCTACCAAATGCATTGGCCGATGAAGGGTTAATTTGCTTACTGTAGCTGTGCTACGTTGGTGGGATGTTGCAGCTTCTTATATATTAAAGGATCTTCAACACAACGCTTGGCAGAGTTTTATGCACTATATATATATTTTTTTTGTTATGTTTTGGTATCTTATTCATATCTGCATTTTTCTTCTATTCATTATACTTATAAAGGGTTAAGCTTGTTACGCTGGTTACGTGCCCTTAAATAGTGTCATACTCATGATGTAGCTTTAGTGCACAAACATGAACACGAGATTTTGGATTGTGTGGTATTAGTGCACAAACACGAGATCGGACACTAAGTAAGCTAAGAAGTAAGAACATGAATAATAGAGGAGAGAAAAAAACTATTCTCAATTGAATACAATGCTTTGAATGAATTAAAAGCTAAGACTAGCTTGTTTTATATAGGATTTTACAAGTAGATTCGATGGTCTACATCCATACATATCCATTTAGATGTATGACTAGGATTAAGTGTACGAGCAATAGAATCCTAGTCTTATTTTGTTGCCTTCTTGGTAAAAAATATTCCGGAAGCTTTTAAAATGATTGTCTTAACATTTCTTTGATGCTTCTAGGTCAAGCCTCTTTAACTAAAATATTAGACCCCGTATGAACTTGACCGAATATTAGGCCTCGAATGAACTTAGGATTGGGCCGGATGTGACATTAGGTATTTAAACATTTTTTCTAACATTAATTCTCTGGCGATTAACAATAATGGCGCTATTCTTCTCTCTTAATTACAATAATGGTGCCATTCTTCTCTCTTACCAACTCAATTGGAATATCAAACATTTACAATGGACTATTTCAACTGCTGTAATTGTTCAGGGTCTTCTCAATTTAGCGTCAATTGATCAGGTTCTTCTCAATTTAGTATCAGTTGGGATCTTAATTTACATGGCACTCGTTGATTTTGAATCACACATACTGTTGATGAATGTCAATAAAGAAACGATTGGCTTAAATGGCAAGAAACCATTCAATTTCAAGTACATTTTTATACAAGATAAGAACGACACTAAGGGCAAATTTGTCAAGTCAGTGAAGTCAGCAATAAAATAAAATCTCGTGTGACCCTTCCAAATAAAATTTATGAAAAAATAATACTTGAATCAATTGTTTGACATGATACAACGAATATATTCTTTTAGAAAATTGCAAAGAGCAATGAGTATTACATGGAGGAGTTAAGAAACAATATCAATCTGGGAAGATTCTCAAGTGCAATTGTGAAAATTGCACCAAGTACAAACATCAAAACGAACGCTAACAATATCTTTCCTATGTACATCAGACTGATAACAGGTTTTGAAACTGTCTTATAAGGATGTGTCCGGTCAGAACTCTGTAAAAGCAAAAAATTAAAAGAAGATAAAATTTAGCTAAGCACACTGGATAGAATTAATATCCCCAGCTAAGTGACAACAAAGAATACTAAAAATAAAAAGAAATAGAAAAAAGCCCCAGGCTTTATGCAATACTAGATTTAAGCCTTCAAGGTGCAAAGGCTTTCCTAAAACTAGCATAATAGCATTTGTTCTAAATTTTATCTATATAAAAAATTCACAATGGCAATCAAAGAATGGTCACTACAAATGCGGCCATCTGAGACAGAGGTACTTTTTATGTACAGACGATTTCCACCATGTGAGCTTTTAACTCTAATTATTAATATAACATTTTCGTTCCAACCAACAAAAAGGTGCAGCACAAGCATAGGATGACTAATAAGTTATACCAACAAATTTTTGCCTTGGTAGGATATACTATCTAAAATCAATTTCCAAAATTGAACATACTATATGAACAAAGGTTAATATGTCATCACCATTACCTTCCAAATATGTCATATCCCTTAGGGTGTTTCAAGTGACCAAATATTGTTCAAATGTAAACAATAAACTTGGTTGTTGTAGCAACCTTGGTGACATTTGTAGGATTCTGAACAATTTCAATATTTTCATCACTGATCTGGTTGTAACCCACTTGCTTTTCATTTCAAGCTTATTGCAACTTTATTTCTGACCTTTTAAATTTTATGTCCTATGTTGTTTTCGTTTTGCATTTTTTTTCATAGTTTAGTTTAATTATGAAATCAAATTGCAATATTCAGTTTGTGCTACCAGTTTCCTGTGGTTTAGCTCAGCTATTGGCCAAGGGAAAACGTCAACAAGAAGCAATCAATTAATCATCATCTAATAGACCTTCCCTAATTTATAAACTTCGATGCTTACCTAAGCAAATTTGGTCTTCAAATGTTCTTTAACCTAGACAGGTTGTAGCTATATCTTAATTCTTTTTATCCTATTGGTACTCAAAATTAATTTTTTTCCAAGTAAAATAAAAAATGAAATTTACAGGCCCTAGGTCTGCAATGATTAAGCTCGTCTTGGAAGTACTACTCAACACACACTATTAAGAGATATGACCAGTATTTTTTATGGCACTAAGGAAAAAGGAAAAACCAAGAAGAATTGCCACATTGATAGCTTTGATGCTCAATCATTATTTAATTTTGGTTGGCAATAATAGCCTGACCAAATATGTAACCTTTCTATCATAGAATTTTCATAGAAGAAGTTTATCTATATCATCTGGAATCCATTAATTAATCATAGATTCATGAAGTCTAAAGAAACTAATAATGTGCTCAAGCATGAAACAAAAATAAGCTTTAATAAGCATGAGTTAAGCAGCCTCTAATACTAAAATGGTTTTCAAACTTTGATGTATTTTATATGCATAGTTGTTAATGATCTGAAATCCTACCACCCATAACCTTTCAATGTATGGCATCCCAAGCAATTTCCTTGAAACAAAACATATGCAATAGACTTATTTTACTAGTAAATTTGTGTAGAAACATTACAGTACCACTCTTAACTTCTCATAAACTCCTGGTCTACATGCTTTTTGATGATTATCTATCATGTATCAACAATAACTTTTGCACACTTCTTGCGTACGGAAGGTTACTGTGATACATATATTCAAAATTAATCTCACATTAGGCTTCAAAGTGATTACATAGTCCATGATCTAATCACTCAAGAGTCAGACAAAACCTATTTTCAAATATATAACAAAAGGTTCAACACCATATATGTTTGAGTTTCTGCAAAAATTATAAAACATCAAATAAAATAGATGCAGAAAATAAAAAATAAAAAGAATTCCATACCATTACAACAGGCACCCGTGCTGCAAATGGTCCATCCTCTTCTCTTTTCCTAAAACCTTCTTCAAGCAAGAAACCAATTAAAAACAATGTAAGCAACACTCAAACTAATCATACAATGTACACAATCCAAAAATATATAATACGATTCAAACCGAAAAAAACTCAAATATACCAGCATAATCTACTTCGGTAACTGTTTGCAACTTCCAATCCTTTCCATAATCCACAAGAACTGCATTGGGGCCAAAATTGATTGGTTCTTCCCCTTCTTTAACTGCTTCAATATGCAAAGCAAGAGGATTTCCAATGTCCAACTTCCTATTTATCAAATTAACTGCAAAACCCGCCTTCGTACCCGCGGCATAACGGCTTATTTTACCAGAACTTTTGCATATAACCTCTAAATACTGTTTCATACACAATTCTGAAATCAGCACTGGATCAATTTCATTAAAAAAGAAAAAGGAAAAGAAAAACACCAGTATACTAGATATTAAAAATATAACACAAGCTTGCTTGTCAATCATTCAATTACTCAATAAAATATAAAATAAAGCCAACAAGAAATTGAATCAAGCTTCAATGATTTGAACTTTAGCAAAACACAGTCATAGATGGGTCAAAACGGCATCATTAACAGTTATTTTACTTCCCCCTTTTTTTTTTTTTTTTATCATTTAACACAAAAACACAAGTAATTAAGAACCAAAAGAAGAGAGAGTTACAGATGGGGGTTGTGTAGAGTTGACTTTTGATGACTCTTCGTCCTCCATTTGCAAGAGAGAAGCTGTCAATAATGTTTTCATATGAACTGGATTTCACGCTTTGTTGCCCACGGAGTTTTATTTGGGCTGGGCCTAATATTCCGTTTGGCCCATAAAAGCTTTTACTAACAGGCCCATTTGAATGTTGAATTTGAGGGAAATGGAATGAAGATGAGAGAAATGCTCTTGATGTTATTTAAAAGTATTATATATCATTTAGATTATCAAAATCTTATTGAAAATATCAAAAATCCTTTTAAAGTATCAAGAAGTCAATGTAAAAAGTATCAAAACCCCTTTATAAAAGAGTATTTCAATAACAGTAGATGTATTCATACTAAGAGCTCTTATAAGGATAAACGAAATAAATTATTATTTTATTTTAACCTGTAAACCTATATTTGTTTTAAATTTTTGCCATGGTCTTAGCTATTCTAATTAATTTGTTCATTTAAATTTATTGAGGCTAATAAATTTTAAAATTTATACATAAAAATAGTTATAATAAATTTAAAGTTTTAAAAACTAGAAGTTCTATTTACCACGTGGTTAAGTGAAAATAAACAACAATAAATTGAATAGATTTATTTTACCCAAGATCATATATTATAATCTTCCAATTAGTATTACAATTCAGTAACAAAATAAAATTACAATTTACCCAATATCATATATTATAATGATCTTAGTCATCTTTTATTCTTGAGAATTAAAATAACAATAATTTGATAACAGCCAACTGCGGAAACATTTTCTAAAAATATTTTTTTTTTAAAGGACCAAAATAGGTTCTATGATCTTATGCATAAGTCTTTTTCAATTTGAACTTATGAAACAAGAATTATTTACGAATAAGAATTTATAAACTATGAACTAATACTGTAATGAAACTATTAACAAGCATTGATATTCATATATTTCTTCTTTTATACAATAATATTGTCCTATAAAAGCATTATAAAAAACAGAAAAAACTAGAGATGGAGAGAAAACTTTCTTTTATTACTATTGCTTTCAAAAGAATGTAACGCTTGGATTAAATAAATCAAATGAACTAGCTAGCTATTTATACATGTTTATAAGATTCGACGGTCTACATCTATACAAATCCAATAAGAATGAATAGTCAAGATTAAGCCTAAAGTGATATAAACTTTATCTGTGCTTATCTTTATTACACATGAGAACTTATCTGATAGATGTCTTTGGTGAATGAGTCTTTTGGAAGCTTTTGGAAAGATTCCTCTGGATGTTAGTCTAAGCCTCAAAACATGGAATTGGCTCAATAGACTATGGGTTTGGACTGGATGTGACAATAGACCTGGCAAAAAGGTACCTTTACCCGGGGGTCAACGGGTACCTGTATCAAACGAGTAGGTACAGATATCTCTAAAATTTACCTATATAGAAGTTACCTGTACCCGGCCCGCCCGTAAAAAATACGGATGGGCCAGGCAATGCCCGCGGGTACCCTCATTTTATTTTAAAAAATTATTAAAAAATTAAAACCCTAAATTCAATTAACTAAACACCCGAACCTAATTCCATTTTTGCCATCTCTCTCATAGTCACAGACCGACACCATTTCTCTCAATCTCTCCTAATTCACACCATTTCTCTCAATCTCTCCTAATTTCACGCCATCTCTCTCAGACTCTCATGCAACCATCTCTCTCACGCTCATTTGGCCATTTCTCCGGTCGCCATTTATCCTTGTATTGAAGTACCCATGATCTCGAAAACTTAAGTTAAGGTTCAATAACAATATTTGAGTTGTAATAATTTTGTGGAACTTTGAAAGCAGATTCGATGCTTGCATTACTCAATACAATGTGAAAGGAAGAACATAACTTAGAATAAGGAGATAGAAAAGCTCCAACAAGCAAGGAAGAAAGCTATTGCAAATAAGGAGATAGCAAAGGCTTTAACACTTGGTGTGAGTATTTGATTTTATAGTTGTTGGAAATTTTAATTGGGAAGAAGAAAGAGAAGATGGAAATTTTAATTGGGAAGAGGAAAGAGAAGATGGAAATTTGTTGGGAAGAGGAAGGTCTCGTGCAGAGAGGGTGATGGAGATGGGTTACTTTTATTAAAAAAAAAAAAAAAAAAGAAAATGTGAAAATATGTGGGAAACGGGTGACCCATGGGTCGACCCATATTCGTATGGGAGGATACGAGTCATACATTTTTCTACCCGTGAAAAAAATTTATCGATGAACCCATACTCGTTTTACCTGTTACTCGCAGCTACCCGGCCCGTACCCACCCGTTGTCTAGGTCTACATGACAAATACTTATGTTTTGGAATTTTAAAGGGAAGTCATTTTTAACCCCCACTGTTTTTATCTTTATCACCATCTTCAAGTTTAAGTGGGGATATAATTGTAATAAAATAAAATTCTTCTTTTTCTTCTTCTATATTTTTACTTCAGAGCTTTATATCTGCAATTAAAATAAATTTAAATCAATCAGAATTAACAATAGAGTATAAGACCAATTCAATCAATACCATTATCATATAATTATTGATTAATTTGCTTACGGAATCAAAACCTTAAAACTCTTACAATCCAGTAATCACTTTAAAATCCATCTTGATAGAGAAAATTTTTGTTTCACTCCCATTAAAAACAAACCACTTAGTATCACAAATTACCATTGAGGAAATTTATGATACCCAAACCTCAAGCTCTTACAATCAAGTATTCTAAATCTCATCTTGACAAAAGAAAAATCTAGTTTATTCCCATTGAAACAAAACACCCAGTATCACAAATTTTCTTTAAGGAAAATTTGTAATACCTAGTTTGATTGATTTTTGTCAGAGTTTGGAGGAGAAGGCAAGAGAAGTAGAGCAATGCTGCCAAAGTATGCCTGAGAAGAGAAAAATGAAGAGAAAATGAAGAAATACTTTTTCGTATATTGAAATTAATTTGTAAGCCTATACATTGGGCAATTTATACAAATTGTAAATGTAAAATATGAATAAGGATCCCTGTAAATCATTTAGTCAATTAGGGTGATTGATTGGAAACTTAATTACACATAAATACACAAATAATTTGTAGCATTCCCTTTTATAATTTGTCACTCTTCCTTAAGCTTGTGGTTTGTACATATCAAAAACTCCAAGCTTGCTAAGTAGATATGAATGTTGTTTGCTGCATAATGGCTTTGTAAAAATATCCACTAGTTGTTCTAAAGTACAAATATGTAAAGTCTTAATTACCCCTTCTTGTATTTTGCTCCTCACAAAGTGGCAATTAATTTCTATATGTTTCGTTTTTTCATGGAATACTGGATTTGCCATTATGTCATTTGTAGTTTTGTTATCACAGCATCAAAGAACAAGTTCCCTTACTTGTACTTCAAGATCTTCCAGCAACCCCAGAATCCAAATGATCTCACATGTAGTCTTTGCCGTGGCTTTGTACTCGGCTTGTGCTCCCCCTTATAT
This sequence comes from Pistacia vera, assembly GCF_008641045.1. Classification (NCBI taxonomy): domain Eukaryota; kingdom Viridiplantae; phylum Streptophyta; class Magnoliopsida; order Sapindales; family Anacardiaceae; genus Pistacia; species Pistacia vera. The sequence goes on along the minus strand of NW_022196018.1, from coordinate 1,220,316 downwards.
AGAACCCAGTGAGTGATTTCTTTGCCATGGGACATGTGGCTCAGTCTGAATCACAATATGCTATGATATCTAAACCTTTGTTACGAGGAAGGAGAAGTCCCAGACCAGGACACCCTTTCAAGTATTTTAATATACCTTTATTATTGCATCCATGTGAGATTATTTAGGTCCGTGCATGAACTGACTAAGAATGTGAATTGCATAGCTAATGTCTGGTTGAGTCATTGTCAGATAAATTAGTTGGCCAACAAGTCTTTGGTAGTTTGTAGGATCTTCCAAAGGTGGATCTTCTTCTGAGGATGATGCTCCACTGTCATATTCCTACGTGGTTAACTTGGTGTTTTGTTCTACTAGAATGACAATTGGCTTGCATCCTGATAGCCTATAATCAGATTTGAGTTCTAAGACGTATTTCCGTTGACTAAGAGATATTCCAACTGGAGATCTTGCAATTTTGATTCCTAGGAAATATTTTGGCTCTTCCAGATCCTTTAACCGGAATTGTCTGTTGAGATGTTCTTTTAAGGATTTGATACATGCTTCATCATTTCTTGAAATGACAATGTCATTGACATAGATAATTAGAGCAATGAATGTTTTACCTCTATGCCAAGTAAACAATGCATAGTAATGTTTGGACTGAACAAATCCTATGCCAGTGAGAGCTGCTGTGAATTTCTCATTCCATTGTCGAGATGCTTGCTTTGGACCATAGAGGGATTTTCATAAATGGCATACTATGTGCTCCCCATGTCTACGGATTCCTAGAGGAAGGTTCATATAGATTTCTTCATGAAGGTCCTCATGAAGAAAAACATTATGAACGTCCATTTGATGTAGAGGCCAATCGCGAACTGAAGCAACTGTAAGGAAGGCACAGACAATGACATGTTTGGCTACAAGGGAAAAAGTCTCCTAATAATCAAACCCCCCACGTTAAGTGAAGCCCTTAGCTACCAAGCAGGCTTTGTAGCGTTTAATTGACCCATTGACACGGTGCTTGATTTTGTAGACATTCACAGCCAATGGGTTTTCTATGAGTAGGATGAGGCACCAAATCCCATGTGTGATTCTGATCAACAACAACAAGTTCATCAGCCATTGCTTGGCACTAATGGGAATGTTTGATTGCATATGAGTAATAAGTGGGTTCTCGGTCGACCGAAATGTGACTAATACAAACTCTGTGAATAGGAGAGAGAAGATCATAGTTCACATAATTAGAGGTAGGATACCAAGTACCTGGAGAATATGATATTGTAGGACACTCATAATCTACTGTCCAGATTGGTGGCCAAGTCTGACGAGTAGTTCGTTAGATAGGTAATGTTGGAACTGAATCAGGATACTCTAGAAGAGAGGACTCTATTGGAATATTGTCAATGGTTGTTGAATTAGTATTAGAATCAGTAACAGTAAGTTGCTGAGGAGCCTTAGGAGCAGGTATCATAGAAAAAAGAGGATATGGTAGAGTAGGAGTTATCATCATAAAACAACCATGGAGATGAAGATGGAATAGGGTTAGTGTTGGCAAATGGGAATACGTCTTCATGAAACACAACATCTCTAGATATCATAAATTAGTCTTTAGCTGGATCATAAAGTTAGTAACCTTTTTGGAGCATGGGATAGCCCATAAAAATATAGTGGGTGGCCTGGGATTCAAACTTATCATGGGATCCAAGAGTAGCAGCATAACAAAGACAACCAAACACTCAAAAGTGATCAATGGTTGGCTGCTGCTTGAATAATATATCATAAGGAGTCTTTCCATGAAGGACTCTGGTCGGCATGCGATTGATCAAGCATGTGGTTGTGATCACACATTCACCCCAAAACGAGATAGGTATGGTAGCTTGGTGTTTTAAAGCCTATGCTACTTCTAAGATATGGCGGTGTTTTCTTTCAACAACCCCATTTTGTTATGGGGTATAGGTGCAAGAGCTTTCATGAAGAATGCCAAGGGATAAAAACAGGGAAGAGCAATTATGGTTGAAAAAATATCTAGCAATGTCAATTCTAACTCATTGGACCAATGTATGAAATTGAGTGTTGACCATAGAGAGGAAGTGTTTAATGTGGGTAAGTGTTTGGGTTTTGGATTGCATGAGAAATGTCCATGTCGCATGGGAAAAATCATCAACAATGGTAAGAAAAAATTTGGATCCATCATGATTTGGGGTGTGACATGGGCCCCAAATGTCAAGATAGATCAAGGCAAAAGGTTGAGTGGTAGTGGAAGTGCTATGTGGAAAACTAATTCTTGCTTGTTTAGCAAACATACATATTTGACATTTGGAATGAGGGATAGTGGCACTGTGACCCAATCTTTGATGAAGAATAAAAGAAGTTTAATTAATTATTGTATTACAATTGGAAATTTTATTAGGTGTAATACAATTAGAATTAACATTAGGAGACTCAATAGGTACCCAATAGTATAGACCTCTGTTGACTTTACCCAAGTCCATCAGTGTTCCAATCGAAGGGTCTTGAAATTCACAGGTATTAGGACACAATTTCATAGTGCAACTATTATCTGAACATATTTTGGATATTGATATGAGGTTAAAATGGAATGTAGGAACATATAGGACACTTGTAAGATGTAAATTTTCAGACAATTTTACGGTTTCTATATGAGTGGCTGATGTTATGTTTCCATTCAGCATACGAACGGAAGTGGATGAGGTAGTTGATATAGCGGTGAAAAGTTTTGGGTTGCAAATTAAGTGATCACTAGCCCCTAAATCAATAATCTATATATTAATTGTAATGAAATTTAATCAGTATGAAGTAACTCTGTAGGATGCTATAGGTGCTGTCAGGATTTTATTCGATATCTTGAGAAGTTGGTGATATTGATCGGAGTTGACAAGAGGTGTTGTAATTGGAGGTCTAGTAGGAATAACCTCAACTTGATAGACCATAGAATTCCTATTTTTTCCTTTGTTGGGATACCTATTTAATTGCCAACAACATTCCCGACTATGATTCCTCCGTTTACAATATTCACAAAATAATTTTCTTTTGCCTGATTTTGAATTTCTAGAGTTGTTTGACCCATTTTGTCCATTTGACCATCCATTGGATTTGTTTGACTTGCTATTTGACCCATTTGCCCAACTGCTTGACCCATTTGAGCCAACTCGTGACGTGGCAGTTGTGAGCCATTGGATGAATGAAAATGCGTGGCCGTTTGCTGACCGTCAAACCCATTTTGCCTTTCATATAAAACATTCACTTTCTCCTACTGTTGCTTTAGCTGCCCAAGTCCCCCACTCAACGTATTCATCTCTAGTGTGCGATAACCAGCAAAGGCCATCCCATTATTTTGTCGATTGCCCTTTATTACCTGTCATTGACTCTCGTCTTGAACGACGAGTTGGAAGGTTCGCCGAAGAGTGGGTGGTGGTGATGTGGCGAGGATCTAGTTGCGGAAGGTGAGGAAAATGTCATTTAGATTGAGCAGAAAATGACTCAGATGGTCACGATTGTGAACCTCGCCCATTGTGTGAGAGTGGCTGGTGGCCCTTCTAAGGTTTTGCTCTGCCGCATCAAGTTCGTTCCAAATGGCAGAGAGCCGATTGAAGAACGAAGTCATGGTGGCATTGTGTTGTTTGATCTCGGCAAGCTACTATCGGAGATAAAATGTTTTAGCTAGATCAAGCTTCTCTTACATTTCCTGAATGCTTCCCCACATCTCAGCCACGATCTCAGTTGGAGGAAGACCAATTGCCACCTCTAGTGACAAGCAATTACTAAGCCATGATCAAACCAACATGTTGCAGTAGTTTTAGTGCCGCTGAAAGTGGGAGCCAAGTGGTGGCTAGGAGTGGGGATCGATGAAGCTATCTTTGTCCTTTGTGATCAAAGCTCGTCTAAAATCATGAGGCCAACTTGCATAATTCTCTGAACTTGTTAAGGTTTGCTTGATGAGAACCAATTCTGAGCTGTCGGAGGTGTGTGCATAGAGGATGTCACCTACAACAAGGCAATTGTTGCCGTTGCTAGTGGTTGGAATGAGGTGAAAGGAAACAGGTAGGGATTTGGGTTTGAACCCGAACCCATTGGAGGTGTAGGACTTGAGTTATAACCCGGCATCCCAAATGGGTGGGAAGTTGGGTTTGGGCCATACTGGGTGTGTTGGTTTGGGTCGTAATGGTGGGATTTTGTGGCATTTGGGTTTGGGCTATCTGTAATATTTGTGTGTGGGTTATCTGTGAGGATTGGGCTTGTGTTTGGGCTGTCTGTAATATTTGGGCTTGTGTTTATCTCCATTATGAGATTTTGGGTGAGATTTGGTTGGGTTTGAGTATTAGTTAAAAGAGAAAAGAACAACAAACCGAGTATCTGTGTGTTTGCAGGGACAGAAAAAAATTAGTAGCTAGTTTGAGAAAGCAGAAGCTGGATTCAGATCAAAGGCTCTGATACCAAGTCAGAGTTTGGAGGAGAAGGCAAGAGAAGCAGAGCAATGTTGCCAGAGTATGCCTGAGAAGAGAAAAAGGAAGAGAAAATGAAGAAATACCTTTTTGTATATTGAAATTAATTTGTAAACCTACATTGGGCAATTTATACAAATTTGTAAATGCAAAATAGGAATAAGGATCCCTGTAAATCATTCAATCAATCACATGCAATTAGGGTGATTGATTGAAAACTTAATTACACAAAAAATTTCCTTGATCTTAGTAGGCTAAGATCAAGGAAAATCTGTAGCATTACCTTTTATATTTCGTCAATTTTGTCTCATGTTTTATTATTAATTCTTATTGATTTAACTTCACTTGTAATTTTGATATCTATAAATGTAAAGCTTTGAAGTAAAAGTATGGGAGAAGAAAAATATTTTTTTTATTACAATTATATCCCCACTTAAACTTGAAAATGGGGGCTAAAAACAAAATAGTGGGGGGTTAAAAATCACTTCCCATTGAAAAACCTTTGTCAAGTTATATGCACCTATGCAGATATGGTTGATGACATTGATTTTAGAAGGTTCACTTTAGATTACCTAGTAAAGAGACCAAGCATATTACAATTACTTAAGCTTGCTAAGTTAAGTCTTATGGATGATGAAGTTATTGCAAGAGTTCATTATTTATTGTGGTAGGTAAAGTGCTCTCCATTTAAGTAAGAACTCAATTTTTCTCTCACATTCTAAACATATTGATGAAATATATCACTGGATTCAGGACGTTCGGGAGACAAAGTTATTACAAGTTGAGAAAATTCATACTAACAATAATGACTCAATATATGATGACCAAGGCTTTGTTCAAAGAGAAACTTGATTGTATAGGCAAAAAGCTTAATTTGTAAAACCCCCAACATGAGGTTGTTGAATAAATTCCTAGTTTCTAGAAATTTGCAGTAGAACGTGGGCTGTATTTACCTAATCTATGTTAGTTAGCTAGTGGTCAAGTTTGTTGTTATATATTTCTTCATTTGTTTCTGATTGTGTTGCCTATATAAAGGACATTGATTAATTAATAAAGCATGGAAGAAAAGAAATACTTCCTCTTCTCTTTTCTTTTACTCTTCAATTTTTTAGTAATGTTTTAATAACCAACCCAGGGTGAAATTTGACAAAGTGGCCGAGTCCTGCGTTGATCGACAGGTCAAACTAGTGTCCAAAAGTTTGAAATATAACAAAAACACCCTTACAAATTATTATAAGTCTCAACAACTTTGAAATCTTGCAAAAACACCCCAAACACCATCGCCAGTGTCAACAAACCAGGGCAAATAAAGCCTGTTTCTTATGACGGCGACACTCCCAATCACCATGAAAACACTCTCCTCAGCATCTTGACCAAAAACCATATCTCCCCTGCCCCGATTGCTGCCATATCATTTTGTTTTGTGATTTCCGATCGATTCACTCATCGAACATCACCTCCGTCGCCACCATTGCACTCACTAGTCCTTCCTCTTCAAAAGTCCAACATTCTGGCCTTCAATTATATGCAAGTCATCGTCCCAATTTCTAGGGTTTTCAGTGACTAGAAAAATTGCTAACCCGACTCGGTGAAGGCCCTAGGTTCGGTTGAACCAATTGAACCGACCAAGCCAGGCCGAGTTTTAAGACAATGCTTTTTATAGTGCATTTACATTGTCTTCTATTTGTCTTCACTTTGCAACATTGGTATAAGAGCCTAAAAAATTAAAAAAAGATAGTACATGAGCTTATCTTTTTCTTTTCATACACAGTATAACCTCTATAAATTAATAATATTTGGATCATATAAATTCTATTAATTAAAAAAGGTATTAATTAATCGATAAGTTAATAATTTAATAATTTATAGAATGTATTTACTATTCGACAAACATACAATTAAATTAGAGATGAGATCCAAAAAGATTCAAAGCATCAACAACACTTTATAATTTTTTATTGCAATTCGAGAATTCAACCTCAGAGATTCTAGATGCAATGAGAAAAATTAGAGATGAGATCCAACAAGATTTAAATTTCAAGAAAAAAAAAGTAACAATAAAGTCATATTTTAATAGTCAATTAGCAAATTATTTATTTATGATATGAATACAACTCCAAAGTTATGTAAGGTTTTCCAGAAAAAATATTATTTTATTAATTTATCGAAATTATTGATTTAAACTACTAGCCCAAGTCGGGCCGTAAGAAATTATTATATAATAGAGATTATTAATTTATCAAGTATTAATTTATATTGGTATACTTATATGATTATTAAACCTTACAAGATCTTCAATCTCTAAAAAAATTAATGAGATAAATTGGCAAATATATTACATGTATTACTGTCATATAGAAGGGAAATGCATACTAAATTAATTATACTTCAATTGTGGATTATAGTCCCGACACTTTAAACATTATTCAAGTGTGCACATTTGTTACATGTATTGTATTGTATTATTAGAATAATTATATAAAACGGAAATGATAGACGTTAGATTAACATTTCAACTGTCATATATATGTTATTTTCAAACTCAAAACTGTCCAATCTGAATCTGCTAATATAATCTATTTTTATAGACACAGCAAATCTTCACCAGATTTTTTTGTCAAAATAAAGTGGGAAACAAATTATCATAATAAGAAGATCATTATACGGTCCACTACACTTTTTTTTTTTCTTTTTTCGGTAATTGAGGTTGATGAAATATGAATACCATGATTATGGCTAAGCACTAAGATTATGCCAATCACCCAAAATCACTTAATCAATCAATCCTGATTGAGTATAATTACATTATTTCGTTTTCTTATTGTATAGCTAAACTTTTGTATAAGTAAGTGATGTAATCACAATTCAAAATAATTCACTATAATACAATTGAATTCATTTAAAGATATCTCTTGGGCATACTCCGATCTTTCAGTTGTCTCTCTTGCTCTCTCAAAGATATCTTTTGGGCATACTTCGACTTTTTTCAAATTGCCTCTCTTGCCCTCTCAATTCTGATAGAGGTATCCATGCCCACATTGGAGCCTGGCTAATTCTCAAGGTCACGGAATACCCTATTAGTCTAATGGACCAAGGTAATTGCACAAATGTAGTAGATACCTCTCCTGTAATTCGAATACAAGACTTTCTAGATATAGCTAACCCTAGTGGTTAAAAGGTTTGCCATTTGGCCACAAGGGGAGAGGTGTCCCCTACACATACAACCAGAGAGCTTTTGTTTTTTAATCTTTGCCATATAGCTTCACAAGTTCTTTGTGGTTAGGTAAATACTCTATGTTTTATATGAATGAATCGTAATCGTGAGATTATTTAACTGCACATGTCTTTAGATCTCTCAAAGACTAGGAAAAAATAAATTGATAGAGGATCCAAATCCAATTTGAATAATGTGTATATATACGTTTTTAAAAGATAAGTGAATGTTTTCATGAGTATAAATGGTCTCGTTGAAATTATATTATATAATTACTACTGCTATCATTTTTAACTGATATTCATGTGTTGTGTTTTTTTTTGTGATTGTGAAGTGTAAAATCATAAATTGATGTTGTAAGTAATATTGTAACGCTTACATCAAAATTTCAAATTAAACTTAGAATTAACGCATAAGATTATTCTTGGATTATTGTAAATAGTTGATATTGAGTTGTAAATATAGTTGCTGGAGTTAGTGAGTTAGTTAGTAGTTAATTGTTGTAGTTAGTTAGCTTAACTATGGTTCACTCGACCATAGTTAGTTAGTTACTGGGTTTGAAGGATTGTATAAATGTGTAATAAACATTTGTATTTCTTCTTAAGCTTTTAAGCTGAAGTAATAAAATTGATCTTTATTTTCTCTCTAAAACAAAATAAAACACCCCACCTCCTGGTAAGGTTCCAATAGGATGTAAATGGGTATATAAACTCAAGTATATAGCAGATGAGACTTTAGAAAGATATAAGGCATGATTAGTAGCTAAGGGATTTACACAGCAAGCTGACATTGATTATGAGGAGACATTTTTTCTTGTAGTCAAGATGGTGACAGTAAGATTGATATTGACCATTGCATCTTTGAAAGCTTGGTCTCTTTTTCATTTAGATGTTGACAATGCTTTTTTACAAGGGGATCTTCAAGAAAGGATATATATGCATTTGCCACAAGGATTTTCTAATCAATATGATAGGTCTTTAGTTTGTAAACTACACAAGTCACTATATGGCCTGAAACAGGCCTCTCGAGCATGGAACACTAAACTCATAGCTGCCTTGTTGACAGGAAGTTTCCAGTAGTCCCCTTCAGACCATTCTTTTTTCATTAAGAAGCATAATTGTCATATTGTTATACTTCTTGTATATGTTGATGACTTGGTGATTATAGGTAGTGATAGTTCCATGATTCGGGATATGAAGGATCTCTTGCATTCTCATTTTAAGCTCAAGGACTTAGGATCTCTTAGATATTTTTTGGGATTTGAGGTTGCTAGATCTTCCAAAGGTATAAGTCTATGTCAAAGGAAATATGCTTTGAAATTGACAGCTAATTCTGGCCTAGCTGTTGCCAAGCCCACTTTGGTTCCACTTGATCCTCAATTGGAGCTTACTGATGTGGAATATGATCAAGCTTGTCTTGAGTGATCCATCAGTATATCAAAAATTGATTGGTAAATTGTTATATTTGTGCCTAACCAGACCTCATTTAAGTTTTGCGGTGAATTTACTCAGTCAATTTATGCATAAGCCCAAGCTATCACATCCCAATACTGCCCTTAAGATTGTTAGATATGTGAAGGGCTCTCCTGGTTTGGGTTTGTTTTTCCCAGCTCATGGTGCTCTGTAGCTTCAAGCTTTTTGTGATTTTGATTGGGCCTCCTGCCTTATGACTGTGAATTTACTCAGTCAATTTATGCATAAGCCTAAGCAATCACATCTCAATACTACCCTTAAGATTGTTAGATATGTGAAGGGCTCTCCTGGTTTGGGTTTGTTTTTCCCAGCTCATGGCGCTCTGCAGCTTCAAGCATTTTGTGATTTTGATTGGGCCTCCTTACTTATGACCTGCAAATTAGTGACCGGATTTTGCATTTTTAGAGCAACTCTTTGTTGTCCTAGAAATCCAAGCGACAAGTCACAGTGTCTAGATCTTCATCAGAAGCTGAATATCGTGCCATGGCCATGGCACTCCATGGTTTGTGAACTCATTTGGCTTTCTCAGCTTCTAACTGATCTTGGATTTCCTCAGCAGCTTCCCATTCCTCTTGGCTGTGATAATCAATCAGTCAGCCAATTACATTGCCTCTAATCCTATTTTCCATGAGCATATGAAGCACATTCATTGATTGTCACATTGTTCGTGCAAAGATTAAGGAAGGCTTGGTGCATCCAGTTATTTACTAAGGCTGTTCCTACTACTCTTCATCGCCATTTATTGTCAAGTTGAGTGCTGGATATCCATCACCCACCAACTTGAGAAAGGAAGGAAAAAAAGGGGGTGGGGGGGTGTTAGTTATGAGTTAGTAGTTAGTTAACTGTTGTAGTTAGTTAGCTTAACTATGGTTCACTTGACCATAGTTACTGGGTTTGAAGGATTGTATAAATGTGTAATAAACATTTGTATTTCTTCTTAAGCTTTTAAGCTGAAGTAATAAAATTGATCTTCGTTTTCTCTCTGAAACAAAATCAAACAATTATCCATATATGATAATGGATGACAAATATATCAGTCGGGTTTGCCAAAAACTCAGAAGAAGCAAATACAATCGCAAGAATCAAATTGTAACCCCATGCATAATTTAATTAAAAAAATAGATATAAAAGAAACACATAATGACAGAGAATGACTACATTGCAGAAGACACAGCTGTTTATAAGAAAATGACTGATCCTCCCTTTGAATGGTGACGTGAGAAAAATCAAACCCATCTGTTGGTTCTTATGATTTAATTGAAACAATCTTTATGGTCCAACCAGTGCAAACCCCAATGTGATGAACTGTGCATATATTTTAGTTATATTTGTGTAATAATATAAACTATGAAGATGATGAAGGTGGCCTATTTATGAATAGTGTTGCTTGGACTGGGAATTTAATATAAATACACAATGGTTTACTGAAATTCTAGAGAGCAGTTACAAACTCATCAGCACTCCAAAGTCCAAAGAGGAGGTAATCTTAACTTCTTCTTGGACCTATATATAATTAATCAATACTTCATTACTTGGATGATATATAATCTGTTCGAGTTTCTTCAGCTTGTTCCTTGCATGTCAATTGGTTCTATTGATACTTGTTATTTGTTTGAGGTTCTTCATATATAAACCTTGTGATATAAGCTGGTTGTCAGATTTATCTTTGACACTTCGTTGGGATTATTTTTTTTTTTTTCACTACCCGGTGGATGAATAAATAATAATGTATTTAGCTTCAGAAAAGAAGCAAGTCTCCAATCTCCATCCGCTTATTTCAACTCCATTTTAGCTCAGTCACAGATATCATCACTAATTAAGCTGGAGTGACAGTTTTATTTCGACTAGTCATGTTAATTAAGCTGTCAAATTAATACATATCAACTTTAACTCCATGCTTCAATTATATCCCACTAATAAATCAAAGAGCTGTTTTTTTTTTTATTTTTTATTTTAATGTTTTACAAAGAAAGTGTAGATTGGCGTAATCAAAGAGAACGGTTTCGACGAAGATATAATCATTAAGCAGGCTGCAGCATCAAGAGAACGTTTTCGATGAAGCACTTGTGTGCAATGCTACCAATGAAGCATAAATACCATCCTTTATATTCATCAAAGTTTCATGTTTTCCTTTCTCTGCAATCAATCCATTCTTAACCACAGCAATTAAATCAACACCTTTAATTGTTGATAACCTATGAGCTATCATTAACGTGGTTCTCCCAACTATAACTCGATCCAATGCATCTTGAACCACTCTTTCGGATTCTGCATCAAGAGCACTGGTTGCTTCATCCAGAAGTAATATTTTAGGATTCTTCACTATCGCTCTCGCAATTGCTATTCTTTGCTTCTGTCCACCAGATAATTGAACACATCTCTCGCCTATCACTGTATCATACCCCTGCACTTTTCAAATGCTACAAACCATCAAAATGTAATCCAATCAAGCCATTTTGATTTTATCTTATCGCATCAAACAAAATTGTAACCTGTTTTAAGCTGCTGATGAAGTTGTGGGCATTTGCCAATTTTGCTGCAGTTAAAATTTCTGCTTCTGCTGCATTTCCTTCCTTGCCATAGGCAATGTTTGCTCGGATAGTGTCATTAAATAACACAGGCTCCTGGCTCACCAATCCTATCTGTTGTCTGAACCACTTCAGTTGTAGCTTTTGAATTTCAATTCCATCCAATGTAATGTGACCTGAATCAGGGTCATAGAATCTTTGCAACAATGAGATTACAGTTGATTTCCCACTCCCGCTTTCTCCAACCAGAGCAACAGTCTGATAGCGATCATAAATGAATTTGTTTAGTTAGTTTATAGGATGTAGTTTAAAAGCATCTACATGGCTTTAATGGACTAAACTGAACATGAAAGTAACATCCAGTTACCTTGCCAGAATGAATAGTCAAGGTGAGATCTTTTAATATTTTAATATCTGGTCTTGTAGGATAAGTAAAACTGACATGTCGAAGCTCAATGTCCCCTTTAACACTTTCTATTGTTGTTCCGGACTCATCACTTGAGTCTATTTTTGATTTCCTGTCAAGAATTGCAAATACGGAAGCAACAGCAACCATTGCCTTACTGGCATCATGTGCAAGGAAGCCTGATTGAGAAACCCCAGTTGCAGCCAGCAAGAGAGCATAGAAAACCTGTAAATTGAGAAAAGAAACACCTTGTCTCTCAAGATGAAACTATGCGATGGAAACACTGAAAGTCACGTTGATGAACAAACGAGAAAGAAGTAGAAACTTACACGAAAAATCTCAGAAAAAGTTACTCTTCCAGCATCTAATAGTTGGACTCCAAAATAAAAACTACCAGCATAGAATAAAAACAAGAAGCAAAATGATAGTCCAAAAGCTACGCCACCTGCCAAACCCTGCTTTATTGATGCCTTTAAAGGGTCTTCACATTTCTTCTGATAAATCTTCATCACCTTTTCTTCTGCACAGAAAGAAGCAACTGTTCTAATACTTCCTATCGCATCATTCGCAACTTGACTTGCTTCCTCATACATTTTCTGCAATCATCGGTCAATAAGGTTAAGCTTTACTGAAGCAGGTAGATAAAGCATATTATATTATTATGCATCATTTTTAGTGATTTTTTGGAGCAGACCTTAGCATCAGCACTGTAACCTTGGGTATATTTCATCTGAATATATCCGTTGATCCCTACCAGGGGCAGCAACACAGAAACAATGAGAGCCATTTCCCAGTTTGTTTCAAAAGCAATAACCAAACCAGCAACTATAGTTGCAATATTCTGAACTAGCAAACCAAGTGCATCTCCAACTACCCTTCGAAAAGAAGCTGCATCCGCAGAAAGCCTTGCAACAATTGCACCACTTGAGCGGTCAGGTTCATCAAACCAACTTATCTCCATGTAAACCACTTTCTCAAAACTCATTGATCTGATCCGTCTTATCAACTTAGAGCCAGCCACAGCAAAAGAATATGACCGTAATGGAAAGACAATTAAACATGAAATGGCTAACAAGAAGAACAATAAAGCCCAAACTTTTGTATGCTTGTGGAGTTCGTCCTCTGGCTCAAAGAAAGATTTTATTGCACCAGAAAGAAGGATCCCAAAAACTGGTAACTGTAGACCAATGAGCACAGCAGCAATTGTGCCTAGCAGTAATACTGGGGTCTCTGGCTTGCTGAGGTATGCCAGGCGTGAAAGTGGGACTTCTGGAGGTGGTTCTGATGATTCTGAAGCAGAAGTAAGCGGTTCTGCTTCTATAGGTGCTAATTCCAGGACATCAATTCCAGTGGGTATACGAAATGAAACTGAGAATGAGTGACGGCTAATATTTCCATTTCCGGATGATCCCCGGCTTATGGATCGGGTTAAAGACATCCGTTGGCTTGAATTTCTTCCTGAATTCACTACTATTTCTGGCCCATTGTGATCCTTTGCGATATTTTCCTCCGATACCACGCTCGTTTCTTGCAACCGTATAAGCTGGCTGTATGCTCCAACAGGATCATTGGTTAGCTCAGAGTGTGTACCTGATATTAAAAGTAAATGAATTAAAAGATTAGAAGCTGTAATTTGTGTTTGTAGGAATGAAATGACCAATACATAAAGCACTAGTGATAGCTGAATCACTTTTTTCAGCAAGGATCCACAATTAGGAAATTTCATCATTCATCAACTATTTGTATTTATGATGAATTTTCGATGTATGCATAATAGTGCCAAGAAACTTCTGGTCAGCAAAGTTTTACCTTTTTCAACGATTTTTCCTTGATGAATAACAGCAATCATATCAGCGTTCCTTATTGTACTCAAGCGATGGGCTACAATGACTGTTGTTCTGTTGATCATAAATCTTTCTAGTGCGTCTTGCACAATTCTCTCAGATTCTGCATCAAGAGCACTTGTGGCTTCGTCTAGAAGTAGAATTCTTGGGTTTTTAAGAATTGCTCTAGCTATAGCTATTCTCTGCTTTTGCCCCCCTGATAGTTGAGTTCCATGCTCTCCAACCAGTGTGTCCAGTCCCTGAGCAAATCAACACAGGAGAAAAAATAGTTAACGAACAGGGTTCATCAAGTCGGTAGGGAGCATCCATCTGAGAAATCATACGTGCAATTCTATTTATTCCATAAAACCTGAGGGAGATTATCTATGAATGTAGCGGCATTTGCAAGTTCAGCAGCCGACCTTATTTCCTTAAGAGTAGAAGAATCCTTTCCATAGGCTATATTATCTTTAATGCTGGAAGAAAACAAGGCAGGTTCCTGACTGACGAGGCCTATTTTCTCCCTAATCCATTTAAGCTGGAACTCTTTGAGATTAATACCATCAATAAGAACTTCACCAGCCTGAGGATCATAAAATCTCTCAATTAAACCGATAACAGTTGATTTTCCACTTCCACTCTGTCCAACCAAAGCTGCAGTTGTGCCACCCGGAATTGTGAGGGAGAATTCACTGAACACTTGCTCATCCGGTCTTGCAGGATAACTAAAATAAACATCTTTTAATTCTATGTCTCCACGAATATCATCTAATTTTACCCCAATGGGATCATAAGCATCTATCTGTGGCTTCCTCTTGATTGCCTCAAACAATTTATATGCTGCAGCTTGTCCAGGACCAAACGCAGTAATGCTTCGAGATGCCTGCTCTGTAGCACTGTAAAATAAAGCAAATGGTGAGCAAAAATTCCACGCTTTTTCTTTTCGTCTTGTAATCAAATATCACATTACATAAAAAGTATGTGCAGCACAACTTACTAGGCTCCAGCCATTATATCAAAGAGTGCAGTGATGGCATCTCCTCCAGAATATCCTTTTCTGAGTATCATTTTCCCACCAAACCATACAGCCAAAGCATAAGTGGTGTATGAAAAAAAGCTAATAGAACCATAACCCAGGCCGAAGGCCAAACCTTCTTGCACACTAGATTTATAAGCCTTGGTTAAAGACTCATTGTATTTAGCTACAGCTTGCTTCTCCCCAGTAAATGATGCAACCTGCATTATTAAAGAGGATCAAATCATAAATTATTCCATGACAAGAAAAAGGAAAGGCAAGTACTAGTTTTCATGCCGAGAGTACATACAGTTCTAATTGCTCCAATCGTCTGCTGAGATACTGTTGCAGCAACTGAATAAGCAGCTTGTCCTCTGGATGACATTTTTGCCATTACAGTATTCATGATAGCTCCAGTGATGAAAAGAGGCAGAACAGAAGATAACAGGACAAAGGTGAGAAGCCATCCTTTGATAAATGCAATAACAAAGCCTGAAATGTATGTTGAGCCTAGCTCTATGACCTTTCCAACCTACATGAAGGGTAAGAAATTACGTTACAAAATTCATTCAGAAAACATCTGAACTCCTAAGAAAACTGGAAAAAGTGGAAATAGCTTAGGCTTTTGTGGTCCTTAAATAATACCTTCTCACCCATGGCATCTTGAATAAGTAAAATTTCTCCTGACATTCTTTCAATAATCTCTCCATGGCTTTCCGTATCAAAGAAGCCAACATCTTGTCTTAACATAGTTTTCAAATATAAACTTCTTATTCGTGCTGCTTGTCGTTCTCCGGTGACAATCCAACAAGTCATCTCTGACATATAAAAAAACACAGATATCTTAGTTTATTGATCATATTTTGGATCAGGAAGAAGCCTGATATACTTACGGAGAAAACCTAGAGCACCGGCCGCAATAGCCAAGAATACAAAATCCAGGGACACCTGCATATAACAAGTCCATCAGTTATAATGTATCTAATCTTATTGCATAATAGATAAACAAAAAGTTTGAAATATACCTTTGAAACTTCATCAACCACTTTTTTGGTGTCTTCATTTTCTCCATATGCATTTACTAACTCTCCAAAGAGTAAGGTCATGAATGGCATACACATCCCATTCCCAATGGCACCAATTGTGCCCACACCAATTAACAGAAAATCTGTGAAGTTGGCAAACGAGTAAAGCTTGTAATATGGCAGTTTATTAGTGCTTTCTTCTTTATCCTTTCTTTTCTCCAAATCTTGTTGGTTGTCATCCTTTTCTGTAGGTTCCTGAGAATCTACCACTTGGGAGAGACTTGTTGATGCTGCAACTGGCTCAGTGATTATTTCTCCATCAAAACCGTCATCTTTAGCCATGTTGCTTACATCAATCTACACTTTCTTTCCTAAATATTAAAAAAAAAAAAAACAAAAAAATCAAAAGAACATAAATAAACAACTTTTTGATTTATTATAACAAGCTAGTCTAACTTTGTCGCATCAGGTTCTCAAATAATAAGCTATATAGTCTTTTTGTTTATGTCACGATATTTGTAGCTGAGCTAAAATGGAGTTGAATAAAGGGATGGAGATTTGAGACTGGTCTTTTTTCTGAACGCAAGTACATTATTATTCATTCATCCACCAGTAAGCAAAAAAAATAATGAAATTAACATATATTTCTTTCGTTCATCAGCATTAGTTTGGGTCTGCAATCCCAACAAAGTCTGAATCTTTATCTAAAATGTGCAGCAAAGACGCTTCTTCAAATTTAAATCTGAAAACCAGCTTATATCAGAAAAGAGAACAAGAGATAAGTATAAATTTACATGGTAAGATTGTACTTATAGCGCAGAAAAATTAAGAACCAATTTTAGAACAAGTATTAATAGAATCGACTGACATGCAAGGAACAAGCTGCAGAAACTTGAACATTCTATCATCCAAGCTGGCATAGTAAATTCAATGTAATACAACATCATTTAACAAGAAATTAAGTATAGAGTACTTATAAGTCCAAGAAGAAGTTAGATTCCCACCTTTTTGGAGTCCTGATGAGTTTGTGATTGGCCTCTAAACTTTCAATAAACCATTGTGTATTTCAATTTCCCAGTCTAAGCAACACTATTCATATATAGGCCACCAGATCATCTTCGTGGTTTATAGTATCATATAACATATATATATATATACGGCAATCCATCACATGATTTGCACTGGTTGGACCACAAAAGATTTTCAATTAAATCATAATAACCAACTAATGAGTTTGATTTTCTGTTCAAAGAAAGGAATAGTATCATTCAGGATTTCATATTTTAAACAACCTGTGCTCTTCTCGTGCAATGTGGTCATTTTCTTATAAGGATAATTTCTCTAAACCCCCAGCTCCGCCCAAAATAGATAAACCCATTAAGGAATTGATATTACTTTCAACCCCTACGGTTCAATAGTACAGAGGATAAAAGAGTAAATACCCTGCACCTCTTACGCAAAACTGCCTCAACTAAAAGCTAGCAGTAATGTTGGAAAAGTAACCTGCCCGGCCCGGCCCGTGGCGGGTTACTGATTTTGGCGGGCCAGTCCTACCGTCCGCCAACAAAGGCAGGTTGGGTTAGGCCCACCATTTTTTTTGGGATTGGCTGGCCTAGCTCGGCCAGCCAACCCTAACCCGCCAGGTTTAGTCTGCGGTTCGGACCGGGTTAGCCCCCTTTTTTTATTTTGATTTTATTTGTTTTTGTTTAGTTAACTTTTCAAATATTAACAATTTATAATGAATAAATGTATTGTTTTTAGTTAACTTTTCAAATCAATTCAATTAAATTAATTTTTTTTGTTAACATTTTAAATATTAATTCAATTTTAATACAATAAAATTGTAATATAAGAAAAATTAGATTTATTCATTTATCAAAAAATAAAATAAGAAATTACAACAATTATTGCCTCGTTAAAAACCTCATCAAGAAAAACCCAATGGGACAAAAACTTGGTAAAGAAAAAAAATTGCAATAATTGACAAGTTACAATTTACAAAACAACTAATTTGGGGGTGGTTGACTAGGACCTCCCTCATCTGTATCATCTACATTACAAAATTGAAATGATTCTATTAAAGTATCGTTGACAACCTCGTATTGATCTTGATGGCACGACCGTTCCCAATCTTGAAAACATGTGAGGACTTCAATCATTTTTGGAGAAAATTTAGTCCTCCTTTCATTTAAAATTCTTCCGCTTGCACTAAATGCTTGTTCGGATGATACAGTTGAGATAGGAACAGCGAAAACATCCAAGGCAAGTCTTGATAATACCAGAAAAATATATTTTATGGCTTTCCAATATTCTAAGATATCAAAGTTGGCTCTCTGTTGTGGATCTGCTGGTAACATTTCGGGGGTTGCCAAATATTGTTGAAGCTCATTACTCTGTGACTGCATGGAGGACAATATATTAGTTGTTGTTGTTGGTGGTGGTGCTTCTGAAGAGGAGGCTATGCTTCGGATTCGGGTCCTCTTCGGCCTATTCAGTGCAATCCAAGAGTAGAAGTCTTCATTTGTTTCTTCTGATGCAACTTCCCTGGATACTTGCCTCTTTGCGGGTTCCTATACATGTTTTTATATTGGAAATATACTTCTGCAAGACAATTTTTTACCTCTTCTATTTGATTGGCATATGCTTCGGTTTGTAAATTTTCACTTAAATTGTCTAAACCATTTTCTAAACCTGCTAATTTAATTCTAGGATAAAATATAGCACCTAAACAATAAAGAAAAGGAATGGGTTCCCAATATTTTTTTTAAAAAAATTTCCATTGCCTTTATTGGTGCCTTTAAAATTTCATTGTTTTTGTTTTTTTGTAAATAACTCGAAAATTTTTATAATTGTATGTATTACCAATGGACTAGTAGGATAATACACACCAGAAAGTTGTAAAGTGGATTGGTAAAAATTTTTAAGAAAAGAATGAAATATTTTAGATATATGCCAATCATTTTCTACCAAATAATGAGGAACTCTATCATTTGCTATAAAATAACTAATTATATTTGCATAAGGTAAACATGAAAAAAACATTAAATAAGTACTATTCTATCTAACAGGCATGTCTAATGCAAAAGTTCTAGGAGTCATATTTGATTTTATACAAACATCTTGAAATTCAGCATTTCTTTTATTACTACTAGTAATCCAAGCTAAAGATTCTCTAATTCTATCAATATTATCTTTAATTGTTTTCATACCACTTTTCACAATTAAATTAATAATATGACATGCACAACGTTGGTGAAAAAACTTCAAATTGTTATAAAAAGGATAATTAATTTGAAAAAAATCTATAGCTGTACTATTAGCACTTGCATTATCTAAAGTTAAACTTATCACTTTATTAATAATATCATAATCTTCTAAAACTTCTACAAGTTTATTATAAATTTGTCGACCACTATAATCCACATCCATTAATCTGAATCCTAATAAAGATTTATTTAATTTACATTCGTTATCAAAATAATGACTAGTCACACAAGTATAATCTTGTTTAACTCTATGTTAGGGCCAAAATCGTCCCCAGCCCAAACGAGAAAATGGGTCCAACAATGAAGGGAAAACCAGGCCCAGTCCTTATGCGGCCCAAACCAAAACCCCCTGGATTAGGCCCATTCGATACGAAATACAATCGGCTCAAGCGGGCCGAGCACAAGCTTCCTAGTCCCAGTTCACTTCCTGTACCTATGAACGAATTCAGAGCCCATGGACACTTACAGCTCACATGCCTATCCAAACACAGGTAAAGTAGCCCACTACAACTTCAACTCCTCTAAGGTCCTTGTTAGAGTCATACTTGGACTCCTCTTCATGCCGGGATAATGGGACCAGGAGAGTTATCCCGAGAGGGAACCGATCACCATGAGAACTCCCAATCCTACCAGGATTGGGAGACCAGACAATCACTATTTAAACAGAGGTCAGCCCTCTCACAAGGCAGATTACACTACACCTACAGACCCCGAAGTTCTAGCTTGAGAACTTCACCTCATAGCCATAGTCACAGTCCCCGACTAGACTTCTGGTAACCTCTCTACTCCCTAGCCCTCACTATACTAGCCTCTTTCAGCCTTGCTGACTTGAGCGTCGGAGTGCCTATGGCAAACACCACCCCGATGGTTTTCGTCGCTTTACGCGTGTTTCTTTACGTGTGCAGGTACAGTAGATTGCTAGTGGCCTCAACCTTACAAGATCAATCCCTCATTCCGTACCAGTAGATTTTTACGTCTACAGTTTGGCGCCCACCATGGGGCCTCTAGCAATCATTCGGCTCGACGAACCTTGCTATGTAGAGGAACTTTCTATGGCTGATAATTCTGACAATGCAAACCCGGGCCTCGAGGCCAAACTGGAGGCTTTGACCACCCTTATGCAATAGAACTCAGACAAGGTAGCCGCACTGGAAGCTGAGAACACTGCCATCTGGACCGAAAACGCCTCTATCAGGGCTGAGAACCAGTCTCTGAAAGAAAAGGTAAGCCAGTTTTATGACCTCGACCTTCTGCCTTCTCAGGTACCACCAAATCGGTTCCGCGTCTCAGTTCCATCTATGCAACCTCTCCAAACCCCAGAGCACGGGCCCGGAGCTTCAGGTAAAAGGTCACGTCAACTAAGTTCATCAGTGGTAGACGATTCGATCCTAACTCAGGGAGGAAAAGATCTACCAATAGAACCCCGCTCAACCCATCCATCACAACCTCGAGACCAAGACGCCCAAGCGACAGAAAACCCATTCCAGCAAGACCCGCCCATCCTTGCCATCCCACCTAACCTTCAGTCCACCATCCCTACACAAACAGCATTCGGCTCGGCTCACCCTCGCGGGTTGAACGATCGTCCAAACCTAAGTATACCACTAGAGTCCATCCATCCATCATAACGGGCTGAACGAATACCAAACAACCCCCCTGACCATCCATGTAGGACAAAACACCTGATCAGTTACAATGAGAGTCATCCCACTGGAGGGAATGAATGGCGATCTGGGCTACCAGGATTTACACGAAGGGGTGATCCACCAAGCTACACCACGGGGAATGACTCAACAAAATATACCGAGCGCGAATGCAATGGCAGAACCAATCAAACGGGATGACCTAGTGGTATCCCTCTCTCCTATGGAACAGATACTGGCTAAGAGATTGGCTGATGTGGAGGCAGTGATGAGGGGAATACCAGGAATGCCGATCCCCACCAAGAAGAGCAGATCTCACTGCTATGCTGACTCGCCCTTTATGGATGCAATCGCCCTAGCCGACATGCCTCACAAATTTACTATTCCCAGCATGAAGCCCTATGACGGCACAACCGACCCGGATGATTACATAGCCTCATATAAACAGCGGATGTTCACTATCTCCATACCTCGAATGCTGAGGGAAGCCTGGATGTGTAAGAGTTTTGGTTCAAGCTTAGCCAGCCGAGCACTTCAGTTGTGCACAAATCTCCCGAACGGTTCCATTGACTCATTCGCACAACTCACTGACACATTCGTAGAGCAGTTCGCCAGTAGCAAGAAGCTTGAGAAATTGTCGGC
This sequence comes from Pistacia vera, assembly GCF_008641045.1. Lineage (NCBI taxonomy): Eukaryota > Viridiplantae > Streptophyta > Magnoliopsida > Sapindales > Anacardiaceae > Pistacia > Pistacia vera. The sequence goes on along the minus strand of NW_022196018.1, from coordinate 1,198,840 downwards.
CGATCTATACAGAGTATACCAGAAAAAGGGAGAACCACTAAGAGAGTACGTCAGTAGATTCAACAAAGAGAAAATTTCCATTCCTGCTTGCAACCCCGAGATAGTTGTAGACGCATTCAGGAAAGGCCTCCTCCCAGATGGGGAATTATACAAAGAATTGACGAAGCTTGGTTGCACAACGATGGAAGATGCCCTGGCCAGAGCGGTGATACAAATAAGGTGGGAAGAAGATGAGATGAATCGAGTAATCCATGCCAGGTATGACCCGAGGTAGACTGATAGGAGGCCAGATGCCAGACTGACGGAAACCTGTTACCAACCCCTAGCGCGTCACTTGAACAAAGTCAGGAAACCATATGATCGCCAGCCACAATATGACCATTAGCCACCCAGAACAGATAACAGACAGGTCAGACCAAGCCGATACAAGATACCAAACTACAACCTGAACGTCGAACCAGCCTAAGTGGTGGCGATCATGAAAGGAATGGGATCCAGTGTTAGGTGGCCAGGCAAGCTCAACGCCGAAGCAAGGAGAGACACAACCAAGTGGTGTGAATTCCACGGCGACCATGGACATAACACCCCGGATTGCATTGCCCTGTGTTTAGAGGTTGCCGCGCTATTGAAGAGGGGACATCTCTGAGATTTACTGACCGATAAAGGAAAGCACACTATTAGCCAGAAAAGTAGTAAAGAAACATCTCCACCCCCGCGAGAGCCCACACCAAAAGGGTTTTGCTCACTCATCTCCGGGGGGGTCAGAAATCAGCGGGGTCAGTTATTCATCAGCCAAACGATACGCCAGGGCTAGTAGCCACCATGAGATACAGTCAATCCGCCCAATTTCTCGGTCACACTCCCATCAGGTAATTCAGTTCGAAGACGACGAGCCGATCACCCAGGCTGCCCCTCATCATGATGCTCTAGTCGTCTCTTTCCAGATTGCCAACATCCTTGTGAAGAGGGTGTTCGTAGACGGAGGGTCATCAGCGAACATTCTATTCCTTGCAGTAGTGAAAGCTATGGGTTTGGAAGAAGAAAACATCAATAGAAGGCCGACCCTACTGGTTGGTTTCAGTTCTGAGCAGAAGTACACCATCGGAGAGATCGTCCTTCCTATCTATGCCAATGGAGTAAACAGACAGACAGTCTTCCTGGTGATCGACACCCCTTCACCCTACAATGTCATCTTGGGCCGACCTTGGATCCACGACATGCGAGCAGTCCCATCCACTTTCCACCAAACAATCAGGTTTCCTACCAAATGGGGAGTATGAGAAATCAAGGGCAACCCGAAAGCTTCCAGAGATTGTTACAAGAATGCCTTCAAGGGCAAGGGTAATGCTTCATAGCAATTATAGTCTCATCCAACCCTTCCGACCGAGCCAGATCAACCATCAATGGAAGAGTTGGATGAAGTACAGATACACCCAGATGACCCTAAGAGAAAGACACAGATAGGTTCTTGCCTAGGGCCCGAAACAAGAGAAAAGCTGATAGAATTCCTCAAACAAAATCAAGACTGTTTTGCCTGGTCCCACGCCAACATGATGAGAATAAGTCTAGAGGCCATGCTCCACCATCTCAAAGTAGATCCAGATCACCAGCCAGTGAAGAAAAGGAGAAGGAAATTTGCACCAGAGCGCAACCGGATCGTCAATGAGGAGGTTGAAAAGCTGTTGAGCAGCGGTATGATCAGAGAAGTCCACTACCCCGAATGGCTGGCAAATGTCATGGTGGTAAAGAAAAAGAATGGAAAGTGGAGAGTCTGCATCGATTTCACGGACTTAAACAAAGCATGCCCTAAAGATTCCTTCCCGCTCCCGCATATCGACATGATGGTTGATGTAACTGGAGGCCACGAGCTTCTTAGTTTCATGGACGCTTTCTCAGGTTACAACCAAATCTTGATGCACCCGGACGACTAAGAAAAGATAGCCTTCATCACAGAGAGGGGAACCTACTGCTACAAAGTGATGCCATTCGGTCTGAAGAACGCTGGGGCTACCTATCAACGACTAGTTAACAGGATGTTTGCCGAACACCTTAGGGATACTATAGAGGTTTACATCGACGACATGCTGGTTAAGTCCCTGATAGCCGACCAGCATCTCGACCACCTCAGCCAGACGTTCACTGTCCTAAGGAAATATAACATGAAGTTGAATCCAACTAAGTGTTCATTTGGCATCTCATCGGGTAAATTCCTGGGCTACATGGTAACTCAGCGTGGGATATAAGCCAACCTGACCAGATCAGAGCGGTCCTCAGTATACCATCTCCAGCTTGCATAAAAGACATCTAGTGCCTGGCAGGACGGGTAGCCGCCTTGAGCCGATTCATCTCCAGATCCGTCGACAAGTGCCACATTTTCTTCCATGCACTCAAGAAGTCCGACAAGTTCGAATGGACCCCCTCTTGCGAGGAAGCCTTGTTACAGTTGAAAAGGTACCTGACCTCCCCTCCGCTCCTTTCCAAACTAGTAGACCGGGAGAAACTTTACACCTATTTAGCGGTCTTAGAGAAAGCAATCTCAGCCGTGTTAGTTTGGGAAGAAGACGCAAAACAGCTACCGGTCTACTATGTCAGCAAGTCACTCATCGACGCAGAAACACGGTACAGTCAGCTGGAGAAATTGGCCCTCGTGCTCATTCATGCCTCCAGGAAACTTAGGCCATACTTTCAATGCCACCCCATAGTCGTCCTCACCTCCTTCCCACTAAAGAAGATACTATACAAACCGGAGCTATCAGGCCGACTCACACAGTGGACAGTGGAGCTTAGTGAGTTCGACATATCATACTAGCCTCGCACCGTCGTCAAGTCCCAAGCATTGGCAGACTTCATTGCTGATTTCACCCCGAGCACCACCATGCGAGCAGAGGAAGAAACATTATGCATGGACAGTAGGTCACCCTCCAAGTAGACTCTTTCAGTGGATGGATCAAGTAACGTGAATGGAAGTGGACTCGGTTTAGTACTGACTACACCAGAGGGAGACATCATCTAGTGGGCAATATGGTGCGGGTTCAAGTGCACAAACAACGAAGCTGAATATGAGGCTCTCATTGCTAGACTCTCCCTAGCCAAAGAAATCGGGGCGAAGAGACTGTAAGTGAAGTCTGACTCCCAGCTCGTAGTCAACCAGCTGCAAGGTACTTACCAGGCACGTGAATCAAAGATGACGGCATACTTGAACCTGGTCAAAGAACTGCAGTCCCAATTCGAAGAGTTCTCCATCGCCCAAAACCCAAGAGCGGAGAACTCTCACGCTGACGCCTTTGCCAACCTTGGCTCAGCACTCCAATGTTCTTCCCAGTCATCCATCCCTCTCTTATTCCTGCAATGGCCAGCCAACTGGAAGGAGCAACCACCAAACAAGTCGATGGAAGAAACAATGGATATTGAGTTAGCCGACTACTGGATGACCGTGATAGTGAAGTACTTAGAGCACAACAAACTCCCGGCTGACAAGAGCGAGGCACACCGACTGAGAGCAAAAGCTGCCAGATTCACCATCTATGAGGGCCAACTCCTCCGAAAATCATTCTCCGATCCCTATCTCAAGTGCACAAGCCTAGAGGAGGCCAAATGTGTTCTCGCCGAACTCCATGAAGGTGAATGTGGAAACCATGCTAGGGGACGCAGCCTTGCACACCGGGTGATCACCGTTGGGTACTACTGGCCAACCATACGCACTGATTCAGCTGCTTGTGTTAAGAAATGCGATAGTTGTCAGAGATTTTCTCATGTCTCGCACCTCCCACCCGAGCGACTCCACTCCATCATTACACCTTGGCCCTTCATGAAGTGGGGGATGGATTTAGTGGGGAAACTACCGACCGCACCCAGACAACGAGTCTTCATATTGGCTGTGATAGATTACTTCACCAAGTGGATCGAAGCTGAAGCTTTCACATAAGTCAGAGACAGAGAGGTAAAAGCTTTTATATGGAAACATGTCATCTGTAGGTTCGGGATACCAAAGGAAATCGTCACCGACAATGGATCCTAGTTTATCAGCTCAGGCTTCAGGGATTTCTGTGACATGTAGGGGATCAAGCTTAGCTTCTCCACCCCCTGCAACCCCCAATCCAATGGCCAGGCCGAGTTGTCGAATAAAACCATCATGCAGACCCTGACAAAGCGATTGTAGAAAGCGAAGATGCATGGGTAGAAGAACTACAAGGAGTCCTTTGGTCCTACCAAACTACAGCTCGCTCATCAACAGGCGAAACCCCTTTCTCCCTCACGTACGGTTCTGAAGCAGTCATCCCGACCAAAGTATCAGTTCCGTCCACCAGGTTCCAATGGGCGGACTAGGAAATCAATAGCCAGAACCTCTGCTAGAACTTGGACACCGTCGATGAGCTCTGTGAGTGGGCCAGCATCCGCAATGCTATCTACCAGCAACAGGCCGCCCGACACTACAACCGCAGCCTCAGGATCAGAACTTTCAAGACTGGCAACTGGGTCCTTCGTAAGGTCTTTCAAAACACTAGAGAGATCAATTTTGGCAAACTCGGGCCCACTTGGGAAGGACCCTACAAGATAATCAAAGAAGCGGGGAAGGGCGCCTACCGACTCCAGACCTCGGAAGGCAAAGACATCAGCAACAGTTGGAATGCAGTCCAACTCAAATGTTACTACTTTTAGGTGAACTCACTCGTTTAAATGTTTATTTCTTTTCGTTTTTATTTTTATAGGGATGAGTGGGCCTATCCACCTCCTCCCAGACAGTCGACCTTACGGCACGAACTTAATAAAGTATTATTCAGAAATTCACATCTTTAGATCGACCTCGCTCAATCAAATTATTCGTACACCTTCGGATCGACCCTACTTGATCCACGAAATTACTGGATCGACCCCGCTCGATCCACGTTATCACACCTTTGGATTGACCCTACTCAATCCACGGAATTACACCTTCGGATCGACCCTGCTCGATCCACAGAATTACACCTTCGGATCGACCCTGCTCCATCCACGGAATTACACCTTCGGATCGACCCTGCTCGATCCACGGAATTACACCTTCGGATCGACCCTGCTCGATCCACGGAATTACACCTTTGGATCGACCCTACTCGATTCATAGAATTACACCTTCGGATCGACCCTACTCGATCCACGTTATCACACCTTCGGATTGACCCTGCTCAATCCACGAAATTACACATTCGGATCAACCATGCTCGATCCACGGAATCACACCTTCGGATTGACCCTGCTCAATCCATGGAATTACACCTTCGGATTGACCATGCTCGATCCACGGAATCACACCTTTGGATTGACCCTGCTTAATCCATGGAATTACACCTTCGAATTGACCATGCTCGATCCACGGAATCACACATTCGGATTGACCCTGCTTAATCCATGGAATCATACCTTTGGATCGACCCTGCTCAATCCACGGAATCACACATTCGGATTGACCCTACTCAATCCACGGAATCACACCTCGGATCGACCTTGCTCGATCCACGTTATCACACATTCGGATTGGCCCTGCCCGATCCATGGATTTACACCTTCAAATCGTCCCTGCTCAACCCATGAAGTCACACCTTCGAATCGGCCTACCCGATCCACATATGTACACCATCGATCGGCTCTGACCGATTCATAAAGCTACCCATCCAGACAGCCAAACCGAATGAAGAGTTCTTAGTAGGATACTAAAAATCGATAAATCATTGACCCAGCGTAGCAGAGAGTACGTAATTCAGCCACTGAGCCCCACCAAAGTTACAGCAAAACATAAGAGTTCTACCCCTAGTGCATCTATGAGTAAAGAAGCAATCAACAACGCATTCATCCATCAAGAAATCATCAAAAACAAAACAACGGGTTTTGCTTAGTTCAGAAATACAATAAAAGGCACACACGCTAAGAGAGGGCATCACAGGTCCTAAAATACATAAGTGAACGGAAATAAAGCTAAGTGTCGTCGATGCGAGTCATCTCTCCCATCTCCGACTCACTCACCCCATCGCCAGCACTAGTGCCCGTCTCTGTAGCCTGGTCGTTCACAATGGAGAGGCACTACTCCTTTAGGGATGCAATCTCAGCAGTCTTCTCAGCTAACTCTCTCTTCAGCCTCTCCAACTCACCCTCGACCGCCTTTAGACACTGCTGGCTCTCCTACTCAGCCTTCTGAGCTGCCGCCTCCCTTTGGCGCAGACTGGAGTTCACTTTGGAAACATCATGTATCCTCTTTTCCTGCACCACTATGGACTTCCTCAAGTGCAGACTGCTCGTGAATGCCTGCACAACAAAACAGTCATTAGTACAAACCGTGATAAGCGAGATTAAATAAAACCACTGCCCTACCTGAAAAGTACAGGACACCCCCCAGTCTGCGACCGCGACCGCGACCGCCCCCATTTGGTTCAAACAGCTCTCATCGGTCGGAAACAGAAAAGAGTCAGCCAATTTGCCCATGGGGGCTGCGTCAGAGTAAGTTGACGCAGAAGTTGGAATCCGAAAGGTGATAGTCTCAGTCTCTTCATCCAAGATCGCAGTCTGGGATGACCTTGCTCCGGTAGTAGGCTGACGGCTTGGTGAGGGCGGTGTCACCAGTATGTCCTCCACTCTCTTATCCTCTCTAGCCGAGGATTCCCGCATTCTCTTCTCCCGATGCTGAGCGATGGACTCACTCACACTAGGGACGGTCAGCTTCTTCATCAGTGTCTCTACAAGCGCAAACTCTCCAATTATTAGTGGATTCAGCCGGGACTCACCATAAATGGTATGATTGTAGTACTGGGTCAGAAGCACATCCCAAGTCTGCTTCAACGAAGGGAAAGGAATACCTCGCTGAATCGCTTCTACTCCGGCCCAGAGATGGCTGGTCTTGAGGTTAGCCTCCGCCAATACTACTTGCCAATCTCTCTGCGCTTTTGAAATGGCTAGCACCTTTTGGGTCTGCACGTCCAAACCGTCCCCGCTCTGCTCGGCCCGATTGTACTCAAGCTCTGCAAACAAAAAACACAACAAGATTTAGTAAACAAAGTACCAAGAAAGACAAAGGTTCTCACCAGTAGCTCGTAACCACTCGAAATATCGCCTTGGCCTCTCTCCCCAAATACAGCTTGACCCCGCACAAAGAAGTATCGATCCTTCCAATTCTTGTCACTAGAATGGAGGTCGGTCACCAGGTGAGACTGATCATGCCTGAGGTTAATCAGATACCGACCCTTCTCTTTGTCGTTCTCCTTAAGAAAATATGAGTACAATAGTTCGTGCAGCCCAAACATCACCTGGTTCCGCACACAGAGATCCTTCAAGGCCATAAGCAACTTGCAACCGTTCGGCATGATCTGCGATGGGGCAATCATGAAGTGGTTCAGCATCTCCCAAACGAGGCGAGGAATGGGCAACCTCAGCCCATCATGGAACCACTTCTCATAGACACTAACCTAGTCTTTTGCCTCCCAATCAACCTGCTCATAAGACCGTGGCACTCGGATCTCCACCGAACCCGGTATGTGATACATAGTCTTGATTCGCCACACGTCGCTATCCTTAAGCATGGGCGGGTAATCCCTAGCCAAGATTCCACCACCCTGTTGGCTCGACTTCTCTGAATTACTGCTGGACGAGGGAGAACTACAAACATCTTCATAGTCTTCCCCACTTTCCCCATGCCTGCTCGATTCACTCGGACCAGCAACACTAGTCCTTATGGTCGCAACAGTAACATTGGTCGGTATGCTCGTCAGAAAAGAGCCTTCGGGCATCATCACTATGGTCAGGGCACACTCATACTCATTCCCAACATCCGCCCCAACCTCATTTGGATTACTCGATTCTGAATCTGACATCTCGACCGTCCGACCGACCTCGATCAATTGTTATCAAAAACTAAACTCTCCAGAACCCTAAGTCAGACCCCTCGCCCTGTTCACCCGACCGAATAGTACGATCAAAACCCTGGTAACCAATCGCCCTTCAGCACCAACCGACCGAATATTATTCACACTCGTCCCTACCAACCGACCGAATCAATGACCCAACACTACTCACTCGCCCCCTCGCTACCAACCGATCGAATATTATTCATAGTTGCCCCTCCCTACCGACCGATCGAATCTAACACGTAGCACTACCCTCGTTCGCCCTTATTGACCGAACGGTACCCCAGCTCAGTCCCCGTGTCTACTCGCCCTGAGTTACCAACCTATCGATTTGATCACCAATACTGCCCACTCGACCCCGACGACCGACCCCTGGTTAAGACCTACCCATAACCCGAGATCAACTTCACTTGACTCGGTCCGCTAGGCTGACCGATTCGAAACAAGAAAATAGTACGACCATTTAACTTATTCGTTTCCACCCAAAACAGTCGAAGATCACCCAGAAATGAACCAATCCACCGGAAACCCACCGAAAAATCCCAAATTCACACCTATTTTTGAAAATCTGTGATCTAAACACCTCAAATCCCACTCAAAATTCCTAGAAACTTCAAAAAAATCCAATCTCTCTCCTAAGAGCTCAAAAAATCTCAGCCTCTCCCAAAACCTCAGCAAAAATAAATGAACGAACAGAACAAACGAAAGCAAACAGTACTTACCATAAAGCAGTCCCGAAAACTGTAGAAGGTAACCACCGCTGCTCAGGAAACTGGAACGAAAACGAAAAGAAGAAAAGGAAAAAGAAAGAAGAACAAGTTACAGAAGAATGAAAGAAAAACGCAAATGGAATACGAACAGTCCATTCATCAGTTTTTATAAAAGAAACCTGACAGAAACGGACACGTGGCGGCTTGCTACTGCACAACGGTTAGGACCCCTCTTCGTTTTCGGCCTTCAAAACGACGGGCCGATCGCTGTCGTACACATGGCAGTGATCCAGGTAACCTAGGAAAATGTAGCACCGTACGGTTAGACTGCCTTGTCCTCTTGACCGACTCAGAGCATAACTACTGAAATGGATCCGACGTGCCCCCATGCTTCGCAGGCCTAGAAGATCCACCCGACCGGTCCTCTAGACCAGTCGATTAGCTTTGGAAGGCCCAACCAGCATAACATTGCTAGAAACAAAGCGGAAGGCCACGCCTACTCGGCGTTGCATACCAAGCGACTGGGCAGCCATGTCAAGGCTCAAGCATCTTATTCTGTTTCCTAACGTCCAATGAAGAGACGTGGAAACCCGAGCACAAGTCACCCGGCCTAGTAAGCTATCTGAGTGCATCTCGCCTATTCCATCACTCGAGCTCTCCGACCGAACACGTTGTCAGCTGGAGATCGAATCAAACTCGCTCGACTTGGAATGCTGAGCCAACGCCTCTGTTTAGAGATGCTAGCTTATTCCTCCAGTCGGCAGGACACCCCGAACGAGCACGTGAGCCCCAGAATATCTCACTAGTCAGCCCTTCGTACTGATCGGACCATGTAGTCCCATTCGACAGGGGATGCCGAGCGACCTTTGATAACTAATTGCCTTTTCCAAGCTAGACATCTGCGTCAGCAATCGATCGCTTGGGTAGGGCGACCGAATTCGTCCCTCTCGCTCTCTACTCTCTGACTTAAGAAAACTTTTAACTCAGAGAGTGGGGGGCAAACTGTTAGGGCCAAAAATCATCCCCGGCCCAAATGAGAAAACGGGTCTAACAATGAAGGGAAAACCAGGCCCAGTCTTTATGTGGCCCAAACCAAAACCCCCCGGATTAGGCCCATTCGATACGAAGTACAATCAGCCCAAGCGGGTTGAGCACTAGCTTCCTAGTCCCAGTTCACTTCCTGGACCTATGAACGAATTCAGAGCCCATGGACACTCACAGCTCACATGCCTATCCAAACACAGGTAAAGTAGCCTACTACAACTTCAACTCCTCTAAGGTCCTTGTCAGAGTCATACCTGGATTCCTCTTCATGCTGGGATAATGGGACCAGGAGAGTTATCCCGAGAGGGAACCGATCACCACGAGAACTCCCAATCCCACTAGGATTGGGAGACCAGACAATCACTATTTAAACAGAGGCCAGCCCTCTCACAAGGCAGTTTACACTTCACCTACAGACCCCAGAGTTCTAGCTTGAGAACTTCCACCTCATAGCCGTAGTCATAGTCCCCGACTAGACTTCTGGTAACCTCTCTACTCCCTAGCCCTCACTATACTAGCCTCTTTCAGGCTTGCTGACTTGAGCATAGGAGTGCCTACAGCAAACACCACCCTGGTGTTTTTCGTCGCTTCACGCGTGTTTCTTTACGTGTGCAGGTACAGCAGATTGCTAGTGGCCTCAACCTCACAGGATTAATCCCTCATTTCGTACCAATAGATTTTTACGTCTACATTTTACCACTCCAAATATCGGCAGTTAGAGCCACACTAATATGACAACTATGTATTTTATTTTTTAATTCTAATTTCATTTTCCCAAACAATTTTATTAAATTATTTCTAGTTGCAGTTTTAGAAAAACTTTTAAATCCTAGAAAAAATGAATTTTTAATAAATCTTTCAAAATATTTATCTTCAGCCATATTAATAGGTTGATCAGTTGTAGCAATATATGAAGCTAATTGTTCCCTATATACATCAGAATTATAACGCCAAGTAGTACCCATATTAGTTATTTGAGTTTGATTGGTTTCTCTATTTCCATGTTGAGCAATATGTTTATTAGCATGCCTTTTTAAAGTACTAGTACCATTACCTGAATCAGCTTTATAAATATTTCCACAATATTTGCATCTTGCTTTCTTGAATTGAACTCCATTTTCTATCTCGTAAAACTTGTCGAAATGCACTCAAAAGTTTGATGTGTGTCTGTCTTTGGTTTCGATAGCAGTTGATGAACCTGCTTCAGCTTGAGATGAAGTTGGACGAGGACGACGATTACGAGGACGACGATTACGAGGACGACTTCTAGAACCATTGGGAGCTGTAGGTGTAGCAGCATGGGGAGGAATTGTGGGCATATTTTGAGGTGTATTGGATTCTAAGACTGGGAAAGCGAGACTATTTGAATCTCCTCCTGCATTTATGTTAGTAAATTCAGCGGGACTAGGACTAGGATAGTAGTTTCCTTCATCATTGAAATTGATGGGAGAGAAATATCTATCTATTGTAGTTGAAAAAAAAAATTGATGTAGAAGAAATAAAATATTAAAGAAGGAGAATTGGAATATGGAAAATTGGAAATATGAATTGAAAATTGCAAAAACTAATAAAAATTAAAATAAGAGCAAATTGAACGACGACCAGATCTGGCATTTTCCGGCCAGATCGGTGAATTACTGGCCAGTTTCGGTCGTGGTATAGGCCGTTGTGACAGATTCCGGCTACCACCGATGGTGGTTACCGAAATCTGGCAAGTTTGGGTTTAGGGGGTTTAGGCTGCCCTTTTAATTAATTAGTGGAATTATTTCTTCTGATTTTATTGTGTGTATTCCATGCCAAATTGAAGGCTTCTTTTGATTAATTCTGTCACATATAGTTGAAATACGGGGAACACTTAATTGTCATTTTTATTTGTTGGGATCATCGAAAATAATAAATGTAATCAAACATTTAACAAATTGTTTTCCATTTCTTGTGATAAAGTATAATATGAATAGTTGAATAATTTTAAGGCGTAGGGAACAAAATCTCAACAATTGATTTGTCATTAACTTGTATAAGTGGGATTGAAATTAAAGAATAAATGTAATAAAATTTTTATCATTTTCCTTTCATATGATAATAATACATATATGTAACACGTGCATGATTGGATAATCATACCATTGAATTGTTATTAATTTTCATAAGAGAGGACGTAAATTAAACAATTGTATATAGTTACGCAATATTATTATATACGAAAATCTTTTATGATTTTAATTTTTTTTAAAAAAAATATACAATATGAAAAGAAAAGTACGCTTAGGAGTTGAATATATAGTTAATAGATGAAACAAAACTAATTAACTTTATTTTGTCACAATATTAAACCACCAAATTATTGATAATTAATATAAGCTTTTAATCAAATGGAAAAAATCTAAGGTATCTGATACAACCAATTAAGAGACCACCCTCTTAATTAATTAGTGGCATTATTTCTTCTGATTTTATTGTGTGTATTATAGTGTAGATGGGGCAGTTACCCTATATATTTCGAAATATACACGAGGGAAGATTTGTTTATTTTTCTTAAGCATCATGCGACATGAATATTATAACATATCATGAGATAATAGTTTATTTATCATTATAGATCAATCCAAACTCTTACTAACAATGGAATATTACAATATGTGACAATTATATAATCTGAACTCGAACTTCAGCATCAATAAGCTATTTGATTTCTCTCACGAACTGAATTTCCAAAATTTTCAGGTTAAAATCAAATTAACCTCAGCTGCCTTCTTTCAATAAATTTTGTCGAAAGCCATTTTTGGTGGTTTAGCATGTTCCCTGGCCAGTGGCGGACCCGGGATTTTTGTCGAGAGGGGCCTCCATGGCTCCGTTATTGTTTGCCAATCAACTAGTGAAAACTTTTAAAAAACTACTAAACATTGAGTAAAGGAAAAAAATACAATACCAAGAGAAGTTGAAAGGAAAAGATGCAATAACACTATACTTCCTACTTGAATAAGTCTATGAGAAGCAAAATCTTGAGTAAATATGTTGAAAATCACATCCAATTCACAAGGAAATACAAGAAATTTTTGACGTGAAAAAACCTCTTTAATGTGAAGAGAACAAAAAATCACGGGACTCTAACAATCTACTTAAATTCAATATAATCAAAAGAGTTTACAACAACCACAATCCATCAAAAATATTCTACACAAATTTAGAGCCCAATCACAATTTTAACACAAGTAAAATACATAAAGGTTTACAAAGAGATTGATTAAAATCACAGAGAAGCAATCAAACTTCAAGTTGTATAACTCCAAATCCAACCGTTAAAACCAAAACTCAATCGTTTAGATTAAAAATTTTAACAAAACTTTGCCTCATTTACTCATCAGCCAAATAGACTACAAAAAATATACTTAAATAAAAAAAAAAAAAAAGGAATTTCAGAGCAATATTACTAAACAAAAAGGAGGTAAAAAAATAACAAAAGTCTGCCTCATTTTCTCATCAATCTAACATAATTAAAACACCTTAATAAATTAAAATAAAAAACCACAATATTTAGAGCAAAATATAAAACAAAAAGACTGTCAAAAAAATGACAAAACTTAGCCTCATTTTCTCATCAATAATAGACTAAAAACAACTTAATAAAATAAAATAAAAACCATAGAATTCAGAGTAAATTACAAAAGATAAAGACAATATATATATATGATGAACAAAACTTTACCTCATTTTCTCATCAACAGAACACAAAAAAAAAGTTAAACAAAAAATAACTAAGAGTTCAGAGCACAAAAATAAAATTAGAAAACCTAACACATTTAAAAAAAAATAATAGAAAAATTAACCTCATTTTTTGGCAACCACACAGGCAAGAAACAATTGAAAAGAGCGAATACCTTAGAATTCAGAGGTTGAAGTTGAAGAGAACAATAAGCGTGAGTTTGTGTTCAGGTTAGGTTTTTTCTACACTAGTTTGGGTTTTTCCAATTTTCTTAATTTTTTTTTTTTTTTAAATTTGAGGCTCAAAGGGGCTGGGTCCGCCCTTGTCCCTGGCAATGACAGCTAGCTAACTGGCAGTTTTTGGTTGAAGACTCCACCGACCAGTTTTTAATTTTCTTTCTAAATTTCAAACTTTTTTGTTGAAGAACTTAAATTTAATATATTTTAATAATAGGAAAAAAATTAATTCAAATTATACGTATTCTGGTCTTTTTACATTGTTAATTTATTATCTTTCAAAAGTAAAAATGATTTTAAATTCAAGAAATACAAACAGCCTATCAGATAATTTCTAAAGTTGATATTTTTAAAAGTTGACCCATTAGTGATTATAAGACAAGTTACAGTAATCCTAGACTAAACCTTAATTTGTTGCAGAGTAGATAACAGAGTTAGGTATTTTTGTTTGATAATTGAGACTCATGAGTTGCTTTAGGATATAATTAAGCGTTTGACAATAAGGGTTTCATGGTCTCTAAAGGCTTTTCATCAAGGTTTGGTAATTGTGAGGAAATAACATTTGGCATAAAGTAAATGCTATATTGAACATATGGGCCAAAAATTGTAACAGGCCTTATCAGGCCCAAACACGAAACAAGCACTACTGACCTAATGCCATGGGGTTGGGCCCACAGTCAAATCTACTCTACAAGTCAGCCTATTCCACAAATTGGTTTACTTAACAAAGATGGATGATTCAATAGCTAAGGCCATTCTACGATGTGGGCCTTGTTATATGCTCATTTAGGCTCAAACCCATCGGCCCATGGCCGTTTCAAAGGACCTAGAGTCCCTTTAACATCCTATTTCATCTACAGATTTCACTTTTATCCAAATCCATCAAAGGTTTTCATCTACTTGCTAATTCATCCAAGATCTTGAATCTTATATGAATTAGGACTCTTACTCCTATGAAGGCAAGTAAATCAAGATTTTCCTGTCTACTTAAACTCTGCCATTATGGACTTAGAGTTCTACTAGGACTCAAGCCCCTGACTACCTATATAAACATAGGTCTGACCTCTTATTATGGATTCAATCTCAATACCACGCCACCTTCGCCATAGCCCTAGTCTTCGACGAGATTCCAGTAACCCTTCCTCCCTTAGCCCTCACTAAATTGCCCTTTAAGCTTTGCTAACTGGAGCGTTAGAGTGCCTTCGATAAACACCACGCTGGTGTCCCCCGTGAGCTTCGCACTTACTTCTTTGTGTGTGCAAGTCTAGCAGATCATTAGTGGCCTCAACCTTACAGGATTTGTCCCTTTTGTAACCATAGATTTTTACAGTCTACAATTTGGTGTCCACCGTAGGGCCTTTGAAAATCATCAATTTGGAAACGATCTTCTTCACAAAGACTGCTGTCATTACTAAAACCATAGAAATTGCTTCATCAGACCTCGTGGCCAAGGTCGCAATCCTCACTACCTTGATGCAAGAGCACACAAATAAGGTCATAGCACTGGAAGTCGAGAACGCCACCATCAGAGTAGAAAACCAAGCCCTTTCGAGATAGAAGCAATTTTACTCACTCAACCTAACCCTAAACCAAGTGCCTAACAACATATTTTGTGTCCCAATAAACCCCATGCAACTTCTCATGACCCTCGACCTAAGATCCAGAGCTCTAGACCCTCAGTCATCCCATCTTTAGTTTACCTTACACACTGACTTGGCTCTAGCCACAACTAACCCTGCTAATTTAGCCATGTAAACTCAACCCTTGTTAGCAAACATCCTATTATTACTGACCCACTCGCCCATACAACACCGATCTAGACGCTTCAAATGTCTGTGACCTATAGCCTTCCCATCCATCAATATACGGTCGATCCAAATTCGCACTCAAAATCACTCGACTTGACTCATCCCCATGGGCTAAGTGGCGTCCCATATACTCCACTAACCATCAACACTGGCCAAAACACCCATTCAGCCATACTTGGCTTGGCTCATCCCAATGGGACGAGTGGTATCCCTAATCCCTATGTAACGCTTCATGCTGGACAAAACCCTAACTCTATCCCACTTGACTCAGCTCTTCCTAATGTGCCGAGTGGCACCCAAAACCCCAATCAACCTTCATCGTAGATTGTTGTCCATGTCCACACTTCTTGAACAAGCAATGGCTTAGAGGTTGGCTGATATGGAAGCCATGTTAAGACACATTCCTAGAGTACCAATCCCCGTCAAGAAAATGTTAGTGAAAGTGCCCTTAAGCTAATCATATTGATGTACGTTGACTTTATGGATCATGATTATTCAATCTATGGAAGGCATTGTTTATATTATGTAAACCATATTTCATATGTATGTATTGATAAATGTCCTTAGAGTGGCTTAACCGTGACGAGAGAATCAAGCAGTAATAAGCCTTGATTGTGAGGTCCCTATGATTACTTAAGGTGGCCATTCTAGAAACGTCTGTAGCCGTAGTATTATCCTAACCTAGGGCACAGATAATACGGTAATACTATAATAGCATTGAACAACCCTACTGGAAGGTGGTCATTGATCTCACATGTCAAGGTTGTTTGGTGACAACTTGGTGTGACGCATGGGTGCTTGTTATTCACAAGTTCACCGGACTGACCGTTTAAAGGATTCCATATAGATGGTAACATTAATGTCCATGGAATATATCCTCTAATAGATGTTGGTGCATGTGGTCCTTAGACTTGAGATCACCTGAGTGCCGTGTGTGCCTATTGGTGTAGTTTGACAGCAGCCAAACGTAATCCTGACAAGGTTATCAGTGTTGGGGTAAGGAATGTTTAGCAAAAGCGCTTGATTGCCCAGATTTTAAAAATTCCTCCCTAATTGTGCCATTATGATAGATTTAATAACGATTTAATGCAAATAACACATGCATGTATATATGTATCAAAGACGTGAAATACAAAACAAGAGTAAGAAAAAAGTTACCGACTTGTTTGCTATTTTCTTTCTCCTTGTTGAACCTTCACTGAGTACCTCAAGTGTGACACCTCTAGATCAATACACACAGGATCTCTCGCCGATGGGAATTAACCTAGTATAACGGAATCAAGGACAACTTCTTCCTTGGGATGGCAGAGAATATCAGTGGCTAGGGTTTTCTTATAACCTTTCTCTTCTCTTTTAATCTTGCGTATAATGAACCCTTAAGCCTCCTTTAAATAGCCAACAAATATTGGATTAGTAGGCAATCCCTGAAATATCTTATTCCAGTTTAATTTATTCTTTGATGGATTAATTAATAACTAAACCTAGGCCCATTTGACCGCTAGCCCAATTTAGGTCCAAGTTTAATTCTTAAATCCATTTATAAAGCCTTCTTATTTGGACTTAATTTTTAATTAATTAATTTAACTAATTAAACGACAATTAATTGATTTAATTAATTTATCCAATTACAAAAATACCCTTTTAACCAATTCTACTAATTAGTCAATTGGGACTAATGGAAACTTTATTATCTTCATTAACTCTTTAATAAGAAAATCCCTTATTCTCGTCAAGCTTAGAAATCCTTAATGTGTGTGACCTTTCTAGGTTCATTTATCGATTGGCAGTAAAGTAAATATCAACTCTTGATATCCATCTCCCTTACAGACCATGAGTGACACCTAGCAGTATATCATGACCCCCAATCAATGAATGAAGTGGGATCTTATGAACCTGTAAAATTGAGCGTTTTAGTCATGTCACCTCATTCCCTCCAATATCGTGTTCCAATCGAGTGCAAACCATGGTATAGTCAAATCCCTAACTTGATCACATAATTTGGATCATCTTAAAATATGGAATTGTGTTTCTATGAAACTATTCATAAAACACAAATGCTTTGGCCAAAGACTTCCTCTATATTCATTAATCCCTTGGAACACTCAAGTTCGTAATATTCGAGCCATCAGATTTCTTATTGAATATGCATATGACTCCGTACATGATTAACTCATGACCAACAAGCACTACACACTGGATATAAACAATCTAGCCCATGCACAAGACATGATCACATCTTATGTCTAAGGATAAAGTGACACTAATGCACATAACGATGATCATTGACTAAAGATATTATACCCATGTGATCAATCGTCCAACGGTCACATTCAGTGCTTCATTCTCTAATAAATCACCTCATTACTCGTGCTCTTATGATATGAGTCCCATCACCCAACCATCAATATCTCATGCCAATCTAGCACATAGTAATGCTGATCTTATTATAATATTGCCCTTGATTATTATCACATCCGATCAGAAACATACTTAAGAGCGAGTCATACCGAAAGAATCCTGATACTCATATTCTCAAACTCTTTGAAAATAGAATTCTTTCCCAAACAAGCTTAGGGACATACGCAACTTAATTAAATATAGATGACAAAAAGTAGCGTAGAATAAATTTTATTAATGATAAAACATTACAAAGTTTATATATAATTGTTGCCCTAAACCTTACATCTATCATTGGTTTTAGGGCATATACACTAACAATCAGTAGAAGAGTGGTTAGCTACATCGAGAATTACATCACGACTATGGTGGATCAATAAATGATTCATCACTCCTACATATAGGAGATATTATCTCGGTGAGATTTCGGTAAAGGCCAACGACCTTGGAATTTGTAGCCACAATGGAATCGAGTTGATGCTCGATTGGTCGACTAGTCCGATTACTGAATCTGAACATGCTAAGGTGGTTTATACTTGAAGGCGACATTACTTCTATGCTTCATTCCTTGAAAAGATAATAGATGATTAAATGATTTGATTGCATGGTAACCATACTTTTGACAAGTAGTGAATACGCTAAATTCTAATTTGTCGTGTTTCCATGATGCCTTACTAGGGGCCAATCTTGGTTTGTTTGTAATGAGACGATTAATTTGGTGTTGTTCACAATATTATACACTATAGACATGAGGAGGAGCCTTCGGGTCACACACATAAAAGGCAATCTAAAGAAGAGAATATACGAGGGGCATTTTTGTCATTTGTTGATGAAAGGGTATTTTGGTAAATCTTACGGAGCAATTAATTTTTCTAGAAAGGTTGGTGCCCGGATCCAATCTCGTATTGGATTTAATATGTAAGATTGGTTATTTATTTAAATATGTATATTGTCGTATATATATTGTAAATAAATAAACTATCAATATTTAAATGTATAGATCGGTATATATATGTTTTAGATATTGAAAGAACATTGTTAAAGGATAAAAATAATAACAGTTCAATACCCAAGATATGATTTTGTTTGGGAATCACAGACACTAATTATTTTATTAGTGGAAGGGTATAATGGTAATATACCTTTCAAGGGATTTAAGGGCAACCTTATAAAAGGGCACTTTTCCCTGAAATCAAATACTCATCTCATTCATTCCTTTTTGGCTGCCCAAGGAAAGGTTCACTGAAAGAAAAATTTCTCTCAACCCTTTCACTCACCCATCTTTTTTAGACTACACAAATCCATCTAGTATATCAGTTTGTGTTGATTCTTTCCATTGTGTGGATATCGTCGGTTCAATCCTATTCTTGGATTGTGAGCATTTTCATCCAAATCGAAAAGAGGTGGAGCCTCCAAACGTTGGTAAGAATCTGAAACTTTATGGGTCTTGGTTGATTCAAAGCATGTAAACATCGTATTACTCATATATGGATTTTGGGGCTTATAGGATTTTAATAGGTAAATTTTGTTTTTCACAGCCTTTATTTTTTATTAAATCCTAACAATGGTATAAAAGCCTCTTATATGAGTTTATGGTGTTTAATTTACTTCTAGAAATATGTGATTTGAAGATTGCATGCTTAGGGTTTTGTTTTGATTATTTTGATTTGGATTAATTGGAATAAAATTTGGATTGTTGTGTTTGGGAGATTATTGAAATCTGTTGTGTTTGATCTTTTTTTTGTTGAAATCAGAGAAAATTTTGTGTAACCCTTAGCACCATGTGTTGTGGTACTGGTTGCCATGATTGGAGGTTCATGACAGCATCGTGACAAAAGCAGTAGCAACACACTACTGCTACTGCCATTGGCACAAAACAGCATGCAAGTGCATTGCTATAGCCAATCATGCACGTGCCAACATGCGGTTGCTATGTGCTTTGCACACATCACTTGCCTGTTGCCATGTGTGGTGGAAGGGATGGCTGTGTGTTTCCCCACCCGACCTTGGCTAATACCTTTCACGGTGTTTTGTGGTTGAGTGCAAAGACACAAAACCACTGTCCCTAATAGCCCCGATTGTGAAACGCGAGACTATCGTCACGTTCATTGTAACACTATTGTGTACGATGGATACCTATGTTATTCGCTGCCACAAATGACCTAGACTTGATGGTTAGCCTTATTCTTCACCTTGAGTATTCATTAAAGTGTTTGACATGTTGAGTGTTTTTACACTCAACTGTCCTGCTCCGGCAGCTGGTGATTTTCATCCAGGGAAATCACTTTCATTTACATTACGGTGCTCATTTTTGAGTGATTCCAAATCTCACATGTTTCTACATGTGTGAGGATTTTTATGGTGGACTTACATTAGTTTTCAGATTACTATAGTAGTGGGTTTCAGTCTATTTACAGTCAATCGACGTTGGTGTGCATTAATTTTCAGCATGTTTGTAAATAGGTCATAACAGATTTAATAGTGAGTCAATTGACTCATGGTTTGCACCAGTGGATTTTTAACATGTTGATGCATGTTTAGCAAGTCTTTAACGCTGTTGCCCATATGTGTCGATGCACGTAAAACTGTTGTTTTGGGCAACTTATGTGTTGGTATAGGAGGGCTTCATTTTGGGCCATTTTGGGCTATTTTAGGTATTGTTGCACATAGATGTTGGTCTAGAATTTTGTATAAATTGTTGATGCATGTGATAATCATTTTGGAGGCCCAATTTGGAAAGGCCCAGCAACAAGGGACTAAACTGAAAAGTTTACAGCTTGTTGGGTTAAAAAAAAAGGTAAAACATCAAGGGGTAATTTGTAATTTACCAAGTGATCAAAAATTGCTTTTTTTGATTGATTGTTATATGCATATTCTTGAGATGAAATTTCATGTTGTTGGTTGCATTTGCCTTTAGGCCTAGTTAAATTTGAGGATTGTAAATTCAATTTAAATAAGGCCTACGTGCCTTGCATTTCTTTTAATCTCTTGTAACTCTCTCTCTCTCTCATCTTACTCTTCTTGAATGTAAATTGAGGTTTCTCTTTATCGATGTAAAGATAAATTTGTTTTAATTAGAGTAATGACCGAGAAGAAGAAGCATTGGATTGAAGAAGGCGGGTTTTTAAATTGAAAGTCCTCTTATAATTTAATTACCTAGGTTGACATATAAATTCCCCAGGGCTTGGGGAATTTGGTTTAGTTAAGAAATGCACCAACACGTTTATCTTTATTGCTTTAGTTGGCATGCCAAGGTTGAATGTTATGGATATAACATGATTAAGAAAGATAATAAATCTGATGAGACCAAAAAAGCAAAAATCCCTCATAAACGATATGAAGTCTATTAACGCCTTCCAACATCATAGGCTTAGTCAAACCATAGATCGTTGTTACTTTTTTTTTTTTATCAACAAAGTGTATGCTTCTATCAATGGGAAGCTAAGTTGCATTGGAGTTTTTCCTTAATGATGTCAGGTTAGACTTAACTATTAGTTTTGGCTTTTTGATCAGCGAAGGTCAAAGATGTAGTAGAGGCAAATGTAGAGAAAGTGCAATTTTAAAATTTATGGGATATATGTAGTATCTACTCTACTGATCCAAGAGTTGCACTTGAGGTCAATGGTCAATGCCATTGGATTGTGTAATTGGTTTGTTTGCATAATTTATATTTGAGGATTAGTGGTCGATGCCATTAACCAGTATAAATTGAGTTTGTGGCCTACCTATATCAACCCGTTTTTGGCTTTTCAATCAACAAAGGTTAAAAATGGAATTGATGGAATCTTGGTCCACTAGGAAAGCCAAAGGGCTTTCCTGAGTTTAATAGTAAGGGCTATTAGAACTTGAGTAAAATA
The DNA here is from genome assembly GCF_008641045.1 of Pistacia vera. NCBI lineage: Eukaryota > Viridiplantae > Streptophyta > Magnoliopsida > Sapindales > Anacardiaceae > Pistacia > Pistacia vera. Next base: position 1,177,214 of record NW_022196018.1, on the reverse strand, counting down.
GTGGGAGTGTTTAATTAATTAAAAGACCTTGATTAATTAAACATGATATTAATTCGCTTTATTTTGCAATTGTAGAACCTCAAAATGACTTCAAACAACCTATCATTGCAATCAATCATTGAAAAGAAAAATAGGTTGGATGGTACCAACTTCAAGGATTGGTATAGAAATCTTTGGATTTTACTCAAATCCAAGAAGTTGTATATCCTTAATGAGCCTATATAGGAGGCACCTAGTCTTGAAGCTACTCAGGAGGTTAGAGATGCTTATAGCAAGTATCTTGATGATGTTGACAATGTGCAATGCCTCATCTTAGCATTGATGATGCCAAATATTCAAAAGCAGCATGAATACTTGGATGCGCAATCTATTATGATTCATCTCAAGGAGCTCTTCAAGAAGCGTGCTAGGCATAATCTTTATGATGCGTCTAAGGCACTGTTTAGATGCCAAAGAGTAGAGGGAACTCAGGTTAGGCCGCATGCATTCAAAAGGCTTGCGTACTATATATAGGCATGATGAGGAGTCTTCGAGTCACACGCATACAAGGCAATCTAAAGAAGAGAACATGTGATGGGCATTTTCATCATTTGTTGACAAATGGGTATTTTGGTAAATCTTATGGAGCAATTAAATTTTTTGGAAAGGTTGGTGCCTGGATCTAATCCCGTATTGGATTTAATATGTAAGATTGGTTATTTATTTAAATATGTATACTGTCGTATATATATTTTAAATAAATAAACCGTCAATATTTAAATGTATAGATCGGTGTATATATGTTTTAGATATTTAAAGAGTGTTATTAAAGGATAAAAATAACAATGGTTCAATACTCGGGATATGATTTTGTTTGGAAATCATGGACACTAATTATTTAATTAGTGGAAGGGTATAATGGTAATATACCTTTCAAGGATTTTAGGGCAACCTATAAGAGGGCACTTTTCCCTAAAATCAAACATCCATCTAATTCATTCCTCTTTTGGCCGTCTAAGGAAAGGTTCATTGAGAGAAATTTCTCGCAACCCTTTTACTCACCCATCTTCTTTAGACTACACAAATCTATCTAGTAAATCAATTTGTGTTGATTCTCTCCTTGGTATGGATATCGTCGGTTCAATCCTATTCTTGGATTGTGAGCATTTTCATGCAAATCGAAAAGAGGTGGAACCTTCAAACGTTGGTAAGAATTTGAAACTATATCGGTCTTGGTTGATTCAAAGCATGTAAACATCGTATTACTCATATATGGATTTTGGGGCTTATAGGGTTTTAATTGGTAAAGTTTTGTTTTCCGTTGCCTTTATCTTTTGTTAAATCCTAACAGAAAAGCCTACCCCATAGCTATGCTGACTCACTCTTTGTGGATTCCATAGTCCTCGCCGAAATGCCAAGCAAGTTCACCTTCCCAAACATGAAACCCTATGATGGTACGACTGACCCGGATGATCACATAGCCTCTTACAAACAGAAAATGTTCGCCCTCTCCATCCCTTGACACCTAAGAAAGACATGCATGTGTAAAAGCTTTGACTCTAGCCTCTTGGGACCTGCCCTTCAATGGTACACCAACCTCCCCCATAATACCATAGCCTCTTTCACTCAGCTCATAAACATCTTCGTTGAGCAGTTTGCTAGTAGCAAGAACTAGAGAAGCTGCCAGGGGACCTTTGCAGGATCTACCAGCATCACAGAGAGCTACTCTAAGAATATGTTAGTTGATTCAATAAAGAAAAGATCTTCAACCCATCTTACAATCTAGAAACAGCAGTCGATGCCTTCAGAAAGGGACTCATCCCTGATAGTGAGCTTTATAAGGATCTCACTAAACTTAGTTGCAACACTATGAAGGATGCACTGGCCCGATCCATCACTTAGACAAGATGGGAGGAGGATAAGGCGAATTGAATCAGACACACCTCCAATGATGACCTCGTACTAAACAGAATGATTGACATTATGACTCTCACCCATATAAGCCCTATTATGCACCTCTACCATGTGGCTACAAAAGAGACAATAAGAGACCGTATGATTGCTAGTCAGATCGACCTACCAACCGAGTGTTAGCTTTAAATCGACCTAAGCTTCCAAAGTACAACCTCAGTGTCGAGCCAGCTCAAGTTGTTGTGATCATGAAAGGGACATGAGACAATGAAGTAGTCGGTCAAACTCAATCCTGAGGCAAAGAGAGACACCTATAAGTGGTGTGAGTTCCATAGCTATCATGGCCAATACACCGCTGACTGCGTTGCTCTTTGGCTTGAGGTTGCAGCATTACTAAAAGGAGCACATCTCCTAGACCTTCTGATCGACAAAGGTAAAAACACTATCAATCAATGAACTAATAGAGATACCATCCCCCTCCCTAAGAACCCATACCAAAAGACCTACCATATCATCTCCGTTGGCTTTGAAGTAAGTTGGGTTAGTTATTCATTTGCCAATTGTTATGGCTGAGCCACGGTTAACCTTGTAGTCCAATCATCCTAACCACCATCACAAGTACTGATCAATCAAACTATCCAATTTGAAGGTAATGAGACTATAACCCTAGCCATCCCTTAGCTTGATGCTCTCGTCATCTCTCTCGACATAGCGAACATTCTTGTCGAAAGGATATTTATGGTGGAGGATCCTTAGCCAACATCTTATTTTTGGAAGCCATTAAGGAAATTGGTTTTTATGAGGGGAGCATCAATAGATGCCCTACCATCCTTATTGGGTTTAGCTCTGAATAGAAATACACCATTGGAGAAATCACCCTTCCTGTCTATGCAAGTGAAGTCAACCTCCAAATCACCTTTCTAATCCTTAATTGGTCGTCACCTTACAATGTCATCATGGGTTACCCTTGGATCCATAGTATAGGAACCATCCCATCCACCTTCCACCAGACTATCTGAGAAAGATCAAAATTGATCAAAAGGCCTCAAGAGACTACTATAAGAATACATTCAAAACCAAATCCCAAGCATTGTAGCAACTACAGTCTCACTCAACCAACCAAGTCAAGTCGGACCAACTAGCCATGGAAGAGTTGGATGAGGTCTATATCCGTCTTGATCATCCTAACAGAAAGACTTAGATTGAATCTTGACTAAGACGTGAAATTAGAGGGCGACTCATCGACTTTTTCAAGGAAAACCATAATTGCTTCACATGGTCCCACTCCGACATGACAGGGATTAGCTCAAAAGTAATCGTCCATCATTTGCAAGTCGACCTAGACTATTTCCCAGTCAAGCTGAAAAGGAGAAAGTTTGCCTCCAAGCAAAACTAAATCATTAATGAGGAGGTAGATAAGTTACTAAGTAATGGGTTAGTCTGTGAGGTGCACAACCCCGACTGGCTTGCTAATGTGGTGGTAGTCTGCAAAAAGAATGGGAAATGGCAAGTCTACATAGACTTCACCGACTTGAACAAAGCTTGCCCTATGGACTCATTCCCCTTTCCTCACATTGATATGTTGGCCGATGACACCACTAGTCACGAGTTGCTCAGCTTCATGGATGCCTTCTTAGGCTATAACTAGATTCTTATGCATCTGGATGACCAAGAGAAGACAATCTTCATTACAGAGAGATATATTTACTGCTATAAGGTGATGCCATTAAGCCTCAAGAATGTCAAGGCCACTTATCAATGACTTGTCAACAAGATGTTCGTCGAGCAACTGGGGGACACAATGGAAGTATACATTGATGACATGCTGCTTAAGTTCCTGATAGCTGAGCAACACCTTGATTACCTCAGTGAAACCTTCACTATCTTAAGGAAGTATAACGTGAAGCTGAACCTGGCTAAGTACTCATTCGACGTCTCCTTTGGTAAGGTTCTCTAGCACAGGGTAACTCATCGTGACATAGAAGCTAACTCAGACTAGATTTGAGTAGTACTTAATATACCTTCACCTTCATGCATCAAAGATGACTAGCGCCTTGCTGGAAGAGTAGCCGCGTTGAGCCGATTCATCTCTAGGTCCATCGACAAGTGCCATCAATTCTTTGCCACCCTAAATAAGTTTAAGAAGTTCAAATAGACCCTAGCCTATGAAGAAGCCCTACACAGTTGAAATGGTACCTTACATTACCCCTACTCCTTTCCAAACCTTTACTTGGGGAAAAACTCTTCACTTACTTAGCCATTTCAGAAATAGCCGCCTCAACCGTCCTTGTCTGGGAAGACAATGGGACACAACTATCAGTCTATTAGGTGAGTGAGCCTCTACTCGATGCCGAGACCCGATACAACCAATTAGAGAAGCTAGCACTTGGCCTTATCAATGCCTTTAGGTAGTTTAGACCTTATTTCCAATGCCACTCCATAGTCGTCATTACCACCTTCCCACTAAAAAGGATACTTTACAAACCAGAGCTCTTGAGTCAGCTCGCTAAGTGAATATGATGAATCATTCTAGCCACTCATTGCCATCAAGTCTCAAGTGTTAGCTGACTTCATTGTCGACTTCACACTTAACACTTCAATTCAAGCGGAGAAGGAGCTACTATGTTTGACAAACGTGACACCTTTAAAGTGGACTCTCTTGGTTAATGGTTCAAGTAATGTAAATAGAAGTGGGTTGGGACTCGTTCTAATCTCACTAGAGGAAGACATCATTCAAAAAGCCATTCAGTATGGCTTCAAGACCAAGAACAATGAGGCCGAGTATTAAGCTTTGATAGCCAATCTCTTATTTGCTAAAAAGATAGGGGTAACAAAAATAGAAGTCAAGTCTGACTCCCAACTTGTGGTAAACCAACTCTAAGGCTCTTATCAAGCTCGAGACTTTAAGATGACATCTTACCTCAACCTGTTTAAGGAACTTCAATTGACCTTTGAAGAGTTCTCCATCACTCAGAACCCAAGAACCTAGAACACCCATTCTAATCCATTAGCCAACCTTGGCTCATCCCTTCAAGCGACCTCATCAGCATCCATCACACTAGTATATCTCTAATGGCCTATTGAATGGAAACGATCCTCATCCAAGGTAGCACCCATCAACTTAGCGACTCATGGATGACACCCATCCTTTGATACTTGAAGAATGATGAACCCCCCTCTTATAAGAATAAAGCACGCCGACTCAGATCCAAGGCAGTTAGGTTCACCATTCACGAAGATTTACTCCTCAAGAAATCATTCTCTGGTCCATACCTCAAATGCATTACCCTAGAAAAATCTAAGTATGTGCTCGTTGAAATCCATGAAGGTGAGTGTGGGAACAATGTTAGGGGATGCAACCTTGTCCACCAAGTAATAATTGTTGGCTATTAGTAGCCCACCATGTCGTCTGACTCAGTCACCAATGTCAAGAAGTGTGACATTTGCCAAAAGTTCTCTCAAGTATCAAACCTTCTGCCCGAGTGACTCAATTTCATCTTCACTCCTTAGCCATTCATGAAGTGGGAAATAGATATCGTTGGAAAATTTTCAACCGCACCTAGGTAACGAGTTTACGTGCTTATGGTCACCGACTACTTCACCAAATGGATTGAGGCAGAGGCATTCACCCAAGTCAGAGACAGAGAGGTAAAAGGCTTTATATGGAAGAATGTCATATGCTGATTTGGCATACCAAAAGAGATTGTTACGAATAATGGCTCATAATTCATCAGCTCTAGCTTTCGAGACTTTTGTGAGACGTGGATAATCAAACTAAGTTTCTCAACCCCATGCTACCCCTAAACAAATGGCTAGGCCAAGTCATCCAACAAGAATATCTTGCAGACTATGAAGAAGCACCTTTAGAAAGCTAAGGGTGCATGGGCGGATGAGCTACCGAGAGTTTTTTATTCCTATCGAACCATTGCCTAGTCCTCGACTAGTGAAACACCTTTCTCCTTAACCCATGGTTTAGAGGTAGTTATCCCAACTATAAGTTATTTTGTCAACTTATGATTCTAGTGGTGTAACACTAGTCATGGTATGAACACTTCACTTTGAATATTGCACAATTATTCTTGTTTAAATTTCCAATGTGATGACCTTGTGTCAAAAGTGACCACTTTCTGTTATGTTGTTTATCTGCTATATCAGGTGACCACCTCTAAGTCAAAGTGATCACAATGTATCTGAAAAATTTATTTGGGTAACACGTGTTATGCTTCTAGAATGCATGAGCTGTTATATTCTCTTTTGAGATATTTATGTGGTCCATAACACTTGTCAAATTCTTATTCAATGTGTTGGAAAGTTTTATTCTCTTTGATAGGTGGCATCTTGATATTGGAATAAACTTTTTATCAAGGTGAATTCAATAAAGTTATTCCTTGCCACCTGTCCCCTTACATTAAAGCCCAAGTTTTCTATATATTTGTCTCCTCCAATGCAATTCTTCTTAAGCCCAATTATTCCCCTCATATTACTCTAAAAAATCCTTGAGGTTTCTTTTGTTTTGAATCAGGTTTCATATGCCTTAGGTAGGCTTATAAATACCTTTGATAAACTTTGCTTATTTGTTCATGGTTGGAAGTGGGTTTCCATTGATGATGCTTGATGGGATTTCAAGCTTTTGGAGTTGAAGTGTGTCTTCAGTGTTGATCCTTGAGAGGAGCTCAAGGCTGACCAAGTGGTCTTGTGAACGTGGAGCTTGTTATGGTAGTTCAAAGTTTGACCAAAGGGTGGAGTTTGAAGTGTTGTAAAACAGGGAGTGTTCTTGCAACTGATGCTTAACTTTGGCTTTGTAATTGAACTGTAAATGTTTATCATAGTGGATTGACTTCATCTGGATTGGTTCCATGGATGTAGGCATGTTGCTGAACCATGTAAAAATTTGGTGTTCTTTTATTTGGTTTATTTGTATTGCTCTATGTTTATGTTCAAAGAACTCTTAAAATCAACATAGCAACCATTTCCGCTTAGGATTAATTCAGTTGGTAAAGGAATTAAATCTTTCACCAACTGAAGTGTTGGTCCCATCATCAAGACTCCAGTGGCTAGACGAAGAGACAAACAATCAGAACCTTTGCCATAGCCTTGACACCGTCGATGAGCTTTGAGACCAAACTTTCATCCAAAATGCCATCTACCAGTAACGGGTCGCTCGACACTACAACCAATATGTCCGAGTTAGGACATTCAAAGTTAGTGATTGGGTCCTCTGCAAAGTCTTCTAAAACATCAAAAAGAATAACGCTAGCAAACTTATCCCTACCTTTGAAGGGCCCTACAAAATCACCAAGGTCATAGGAAAGGGAGCCTACAAGTTATAATCTACTAAAGGCAAAGACATTAACAATACCTGAAACACCATCCATCTCCCCAACTATCACTTCTGATAGGGCTCGACTCAACCCATCCTAATAGTAATTTGTAAAAGGGGACAAGTGGGCCTGTCCACTCCCCCTTCACATTCAGTCGACTCAACTCGACTCTACCTCAAGGAAAACTTGTGTTTAAGTTCCATTACATAAAAGTATTATTTAGCGTACATATTTAGTCTTCACACAAGTTCACAAATGCCCCAAGGGCAGTAAGGGTCAAACTCTTTACACACCAACAATGAAATGTATCACCACCCAAGTTCACAAATGCCCTAAGGGCTACAAGCGTCAAACCCTTCACACATCCAAGTTCACAAGCGCCCTAAGGGCTACAAGGTCAAACCCTTCACACATCGACAATGAACTATCTCACTCACTCGAAGAAAGAACAAAAATATGAAGAATATATTGACAAAATCATATCATAAAAAGCGATGAAATCAGCTAATTTAGGTACAATGCATTAAGGCATCATGTGCCGAAAGAATACAAGTATAAAATTCAGAATAAAGCTAAGTACAAAGCAAAAGATCAAGGAGTAGGACGCTTTGAATCATCTCAAGTCGACTCATCTTGACTCAATGCATTAGTCTCTTGACCATCTCTCAGAATATCACCACCATCAGTCAGCTCAGCGAGAGTACCCACAAGATCCTTAGCAAAATCCAACAACTGATCTTCATGTTCTTCCTTGGTTCAGTCTCCACTAGCAACCTCTTCCTCCATCTCTTGCCATAGCTCAATATCCTTATCCGACATCTACTCAGAAGACTTGCTTTCTTGGAACTCCATCATCAACTTTGTGTGAGTCTTAATCATGGCACCGACAATGATCTTGCTGAGTTAGTCCTTTAGCGCTGCACACTTCCACTTGGACTCTTCCAGTTTAGCCTTGGACTCTTTTAGTTCTCTCATCAGCTCATTTAGCTTGTCCCTCCATTCATTTTCTTTCTCTTGGGCCTTGGCAGTCAGCTTTCAAAGAGTAGAATTGGTGTTGAAGAGATCCTAGTTCCACTTCTCCTGGGAAAATATAGCCTTCTTGAGAAATAGACTCCTTGACAAAGCCTACATCAGAAATAGTTGGTTAGGACAACTCATCACTTAAGAGATATATGAGAACAAAGGATAAAATTCATTGGAAGGGCCTGTGAGAAACTCCAATCACCTGCCGAGAGCACACCCATCTCATTGAGTCGACACTGGTCTTTGAGAAGTAGCAGTGAGTTAGCTATACCCCTCCAATAGTAGCAGCATCAAAGTAGACCAAAGCTGACGCAAGGATAGAAATGGTTAGTACCTTACTCTCCTCAACTGCCTTGGATGATCCGACTCCTGCCGAATCAAGCCGAGTCAATGCAACAAAGGCAACATCCTCCTCCACTCGGGCAGCTTCCTTAGTGGCAAGAACTCTCTTTCTTTTGGTTCGATGTTTCGCAAGCTCCTCACTCGTATTGTGAAGCTTGTATCCTCCTTTCATTAAGCCTTCTACAAGCGACAACTCTCCTAGGGTTAGAGAGTTTAGAGAAGACTCACCATATAACAATTGATTAGAGTATCGAACCATCAAAACATGCCACACATGCTTCAATGGAGGGATTAGAGTACCTCTCTATATCTCCTCTACTCCCACCTAGAGGTGACTCCCCTAAAGGCTCGACTCAAACAATAATAGCCTCAAATTGAGCTTGTCATTTGGGATAGTCTGAACATCTACGTAATCACTACTTTGTTCAGCTCGGTTGTATGAAAGTCTACACAGGACAAAAAAATGAGATTTAGTCATCAAAGTTTTAAAAAAAGGAAGCAAGATACTCACTTGTTGCTTTCCAGTAAAATGATATGTCTTTGAGACCACTCGACCTAAACACCAGATCACCCTTGATGAAGAGGTATGAGTCCCTCTATTTCTTGACACTCAACCTAAGGCACGTTACCAAATGCATGGGGTCATGCCTCAACATTATTTGATATCGACCCTTCTCCTTGTCATGCTCCTTCAAATAGTACGAGTATAGATGGTCATGCAAACCAAACTCCACTCAGTTCCTCACACTTAGGATCTCCAAGGAAAGTAGTAATCTCCACCCATTCGGCATAAGTTGAGATGGTGCAATCACGAAGGGGTCCAAGACCTCGCAAACCCACATGGGAAACGTCAAGCTTAGTCCATCATAGAATGGTTACTCATACCTGCTTACCCAGCCAGGCACGTCCTAATCAACCCTCTCATTGGCCCTGCGGCATGAAGATATGAACTGAGTCGAGTATCTTTTACATGTACTAAGATGCATTTGTCTCTAACAAGGATTGACTTGGGTTGATTGTGAGATGGTCACCACCCGTGGGCTCGGTTTATCCCTTGAACTCACTCATTGAGGTTCCTCATCAAAGGGTCTATATTCTTCTCACTCTCATGCCACTTTGACTCATCTTCACCCAACTCGCTCCATCCTCCCTTCTTGGCTTACATGTATGCCACATTAACCCCTTTGGGTTCCCATAGATTCCCACTAGGCAGCATATGTAGGTCTCGACTTCTTCATACTTAAACCATCCATCCATCCATCATCCATCTTTGTTTGATCTGGCCCAAAGCTCACTCAACCTTAGTTCCACTCGGTTGAAGCCTTCACTCAGTTTGAAGCCTTCACTCAGCCTAAGTTCCACTCGGTTTGAAGCCTCACTCAGCCTAAAGTTCCATCACTGAAGCCTCTTTCAGCCTAAAGTTCCATTCGGCTTGAAGCCTCCACTCAGCCATAGTTTCCACGTGGCCAACACTACTTAATGTAATTATAATGATTACTTTGTATTGGAGGATTACTGAACCTTTATTACTTAACAACCAAACATAGCAATGAGTCAATGAAGTAATATAAGATAACATTAATGAGTAAGGGGGATTACCCCAGCCAAACACTTGGAATGTTTTAATATATTTGGTTAGATTGGATAATGATGGATATAAATAATTAATATGTTGGTTGGGAGTTATAAGAATCTAGGAGAAGCCTTTTACTGAATTGCCTTGTTTTTTAATATTTAATTAGGGGTAAAATTGTAACAAAATTAAGATTACAATTACTTAGAATACCTAAGAATGGTGTTATTCGGTATAATATACAACGATTACTATTTGTATTTAGGATTACCATAATCTTTTATGAGTAATGCTAGCTACACCAACAAGTACACCACCCTCTTACATCATGATGTGCATTGCTACCTCCTTACCACGTCAACATGAAGCCACTTCATTTCCCCCCAATTCAAAAAAAAAAAAAAAAAAAAAAAAATCTGCCAAAATTTGCAATCCTAATTTTCCTTAATGTGATCCTAAACCAATTTAAAACTTGGCAAAACTCCAAAATCCTAAAATTAGGTGTAAAAAAATCTCTGAATTGTGAAAACTGAAAACCTAGCAATTTGTCACACCTCGTTCCTATTGTGTCTAGTGGCATTACCAATTGGGTTATTTGTCATCTCTCTTTGAACGATTGAGACTAGGTACAAACAGGTTGGTCTCTATTTGATTTAAGAATGGCATGCATGGGAGAAGAAGGTGCATCACCTATCTTTTGGAAGTCATTCTTCAATGCCACAACTTCAGCCGTATGGCCTGCACCTCTAACATGTACTTATTATGAGAGTTGTTGTCTTATTTGGTTTATCTTTAGGTCCCAAATGTGAAATTTTGTTATAGTCTTCAATGATGGTTTTTTGTTTGTGACGAATAAATGTGAGGATATGTGGGGTTGCAAATATGATGAATTCTTGTTTTGATGATAAATGCGAACATTTGTGGGTGTCGCACCTGGTGTACTTCAAGTCATGGTCTACTATCATTTTTTCTAGTGAAAGATTTTTGTTGTGCAGACTGTTTAAATAAGCAGGCCCCCACAACCAATCCTAGCTAGTCGGTTTACACATGGAGGAGTGTGCAAAAAAAAAGTAGATAACTATTCCCCAGAAATCATATGGATGAGGTATTCTTGTAATTGTTTATCATTTGTTTTAAGCATTGATTGATCTTAATTCCTTTAAAGGTATATTTGAAATAAAATGGGGTTTGAAGTTACAATAAGATCTTAAGGAAAGGAGATGATGGGGAGTTGATTAACTCAAACGTTGATGTGTTGTGGTGGAAAGCAAGAGAGTAAAACTCCAAAAATATTTTTAAATTACATCCGTTGACAAAAAGTGGTTGTAAGGTTCGTAGTACTGCCCTCGAGATTTAGATGGTAAATAGGAAATAATGTTAAACCATGAACTCATAAGTCCTAGCAAAACAAGATTTTTCAAGAGTAATAGATTTATACAAGCGCATGTGAAAAGGAAGCTTGAAGTGAATGATAGAGCGGGGATTAGACCGAGTAAGAATTTCAACTCCTTGGTTGTTGAAGCGGGGGTGTTGAGAATTTGAGTTTCTTATAAAAAGGTTGTAGAAACTACATGGAAAAGTTATGAGGATTTGACTTGGTGATGGTGATGTTTTTGCGTTACATAAATATTTTCTTAAAATGTAAAAAGATAATCCCATTTCTTTTACCTTATCGATTTAGATGAAGATGGTTGATTGCAAATGTTCTATGGGTGGATGGAAGAAGTAGGGCCGCATTAGGAAATTTGGCGACGTTGTGACATTTGACACGACGTATTTGATCAACAAATATGATATGCCACTAGTTGGTCGGTGTTAACCACCATGGTCAATCCATATTATTAGGTCGGGGTTAATCTCCACAAGGACACAAAAAATTTGTTGGCTTTTGATTCATGGCTTGCATGTATAGGGAATTATGCTCCTAAGGCAATAATCATATATTAGGACAAGGCTATGCAAAATTCAGTTGACATTGTGTTCCCAATCAAGACATGGATGGTGTTTTGTGGCATATTATAAAAGTTAAGAGGTTTAGGTAATATGAACATATAAAGTTTACTTTCTAAAATGTTGTGTATGATTCATTGCCTGTGGGTTGTATGATTCAATGACAGGTATTTGGTTTGTATAATGAAAATATCATTGGGTGTCAGTATTTGTGAAATATACTTTTTAGGTGGGAATGTCTACTACGCAAACTAGTGAAAGTATGCATGCCTTTTTCGATGGGTACGTAAATCAAAAACGACATTAAGACAATTTGAGGATCAATATGAGAATGCATTGCATGATGAAGTTGAAAAAGAAATGAGGCTGATTTCAAATCAATCAAATCATGGATCCCTTGTTTAAGCATTTATTTATGGAGAAACAATTTTAAGAACACACCTACTTCAAAATCAAAGAGTTTTAGAAAGAGCTTGGAGGTAAGCTCATTGTGAGATATTATTTAAGGATATAGAGTCCAAAATTGAATATGTTGTGAGAGAGATGAAATGGTTGGAGAGACGTACCGTCGGGTTCTTTTTGTGGTTTGGTCTGAAAAACGTTGTTCTGAGGTTTGTTGCAATTGTTGATTGTTGGAGTTGAGAGGATTTTATGGCGACACGCAATTGTAGTGCTGATACATAACGAAATTTCTCTTATCCTAGAACAGAAACATTTAAGGGTTGGAGGAAAAATGTATTTAGATGCCACACGAAAGTCAAGGCAAGTATAATAGTTGGAGCACGAGTGTTGAAGGGGAATGATTTGACCAATTGTTAATTCATTTAGTGGAGGTGGCAGACTTGGTATCAACTGGTGTCAATGATTGTAATATGGTGATGCAAATGATTAGTGACATAAAGAAGAAATTATTGTGAATGATAATGTTGGGGGATTGATAGAATCATTTACTTCGTATCTAAAGGAAATTAACTCTGATTATGTGATTGCACTTCTATAGAGATTAGCAATAAAATCATGACTCCACAGGCTATTTGTTCTAAAGGTCAACCTCCATAAAAAAAAAAAAAACAATCAAAGGTCGACCAAATTGTTCGGAAAGGGAAGAAATTGCTTAACCAAGTGAGTGTAACATTTGCATCATTAATGTCTACAATCTATTACTAAATGTTATGAACATGTTACATGTATTTAATTGCAGGGTGGGAGTTCACAAGAATAAAAAAGAAAAAAAAAAAAATCAAATGAAGTTGGTGTAAATGATATTAATGTCCACAAGGTGTGTAGGAGTCCATGTTTTAAGTCAGGTAAGAATCCTTTATTTAACGGTGTTTCGTTGTAATTGGTGCCTTGTTTTATGGTAAAAAATTAATGTTGTGTGTTTTCAACGGCCAAGGTTATAATGAAATGTCCATAAGTTTGAGGCCATCACTTGGAGATGCATAGAAGCGTATGTTAGTAACAATGTGGAAAAGCTTGCAAGCAATCTACTTGTATGGGGGAACAATATATTATAGTAGTAGAAAAATCCATTTTGTAATTGTATATGATCATTTTGTGATATGGCTTATGTGCAAGTTTATGTAAATTATCTAGTCAAGCGCTGGTGGTGTCCTTCATGGCTACTGTGTTTGGGAGTGTGTTCATGATTTGGATGGAGGCAGGGTGTCTGTATCAGTTGCTAGTGCCACTTATGTCTATTGTTCCTACTGTTGGATATTGTTGCTGCTCCCCTCCTGGCTTTGGATGTGTTTATTTTTGGATTTTGGTGTGGCATTTTCTTTATCCTGGTTTGCAATGGTATGGGTTTATACAATTTTGCTGGTGTCAGGAGTTTGTGGGCTGTCGAGTGGTTTTGGTTTGGTTATGGGAGTGTTTTCCAGTGGAGGCCAGATGCATACAGGAGTGTTATGTAGTGATTGCAGTGTTGGTTGGTTAGATTGAAGTGTGGGCATGTTGAAGTTGCTGCAGCAGAAACTACTTTCTTTTGTGCATGTGTGTGTTGTTTCAGAGGAGAATTTCGGGAAGGTGTGGCGTGGAGCTGCAGCTTAATGCTGCATTTTTCTACTGTTCCAGGGGCAGTTCTGCAGGTTTCGAAGGTCTTGTTAGCTGGAAGTGAAGCTTATTCTAGAGAGGCTGCTTGGATGTTGCAGGCTGTTGGACTTGCAGTTCCCGGATTGTTTTTTTTGGGGTTGCAGCTCAGTTGTTCGCTACATTTTTGTAGCTTGTGCAGTGTGTACAGCATCCGAAAAATGATTTTTTTGGTGTGTTTCCAGCAGTGTTTTGCAGCTTCAGCAGTGTATAGTTTGTTGGATACTGTTGAAAGGTGATATCATGCTGGAAATGCAGAAGGTGGCAAATTTTTGAACTGCAGCTGAAGTCTGTTGATCTCCCGTATATTCATGCAGAAGCAGTTTATTTTTGGTCACTGTGTTGGTTGATTCATGACATGATTGATTGTTTAGTGTTTGGTTTGGTTGTTTCTCACTTGCTTGTACGTGTTTTAGCAGGTGGAGTTAATTTAAATTTGAATTTTGAAAGTAATAGTTGAAACAGTGACGTTGCCGGTGATATATTTACCCCTGTTTTTTGAATCAAAAACAGAGCATTATTTGCAGACTGGTTAGCTCTTCGTTTTCTGTTTTTTTTTCTTCGTTTGCATGCAAAACTAACAATTGGTATCAGAGCCTTCCTTGATCTTAGAGAGCCTGTAATTAATCTTCTTCTTCTACTTTCAACCCCAGTTTCGTCAATCTCTTCGTAAAAAAACTCAAATTTTTTTTCAGTTCAATGGCACAACCTCCAGTCTCTTCACACCTCCAGTCTTTAATGGCGATCAATACATGTGGGCAGTCAAGATGAAGGCATTCCTTCGGGACAGGGTCTGTGGCAGTTCGTGGAAGAGAACCGTCAACTGCCTCCCTTGGGACCAGATCCCACCCTGAATCAAATCAGAATGCATGAGAAGAGGGCTGTCAAAGCACCGAGAGCCTCTCTCACTATTCATGCAGCAGTGACGACCTTGTATTCACAAGGATCATGGCGTATGAAACACCAAAAGAAGATGGGATAAGTTGAGAGAAGAGTATACGGGTAGTGATACAACAAGGGGCATGCAGGTGTTGAATCTGAGAAGAGAATTTGAGGTGTGAAAATGCAAGAAACTGAGAAGGTAAGGGAGTACGTTGTAGATTAATGAGTGTAGTTAAAAAATTAGATTACTTGGGGTGGATTGACGGATAGAAGAATTGTGGAGAAAGTGTTAGTAAGCCTACCTGAAAGGTTTGAAGCTAAAATCTCCTTCTTGAGGATTCTAAAGACCTGACTCAAATAACCTCAACTGAGCTGGTCCATTCTTTACAAGCTCAAGAACAAAGGAGGCTTAAGGTTGGAAGACGCAGGTGAAGGTGTGGTTGCAACACATAAGGGAAAGTTGTGATGCTGGAAATAAAAGAAATGCAGGAGATAAAAAGGGAAAGAAAGTTAATGCTCAGTGGAATAAACATGGTGGGATAAAAGAGTATCCACCGTGTTCCCACTGCAAGAAGAAGGGACACTCAGAAAACGGTGTTGGTTCAGACCAGGAATTCAGTGTAGAGCCTGCAAACAATTCGGCCATATAGAGAGAGTTTGCAAAAATAAAGGGGAATCCTCTCAACAGCAAGCTCAGATAGTTGAAGATTTGCAGCAAGGACAGGAAGTGAGCAGTTATTTGTGGATCCTGCGGGTCTACCTCATCATACAAGAAGCCTGGTTGATTGATAGTGGATGCACAAGTCATATGACTCCAAACTTGCAAAGTTTCACCAGCGGAAATGGCTTTTCAGTCCAAAGTCAAGATAGGGAATGGAGAATTTGTGGATGTTAAAGGGAGAGGTGATGTGGCTGTGCAAACTCAATCAGGTACTAAGCTGATTTCTGGTGTTTATGTTCCTGAATTAAATCAAAGTTTACTTAGTGTAGGACAAATGCTAGAGGAAAAATAGTCCTACTTTTTCAGGATCAATCTTAGATATTAGATAGTGAGGGTAGGTGACTCATGAGAGTAGAATGATGGGAAAAAGCTTTCCCATGACTGGAAAAATTCAGAATCAGAGCTCATAGTGCTAAGCTAGATGAGTCTGAAATATGGCACAAGCGTTTTGGCATTATACATTCATGGTCTCAAGCAAGCTCAGACCAAACAGATGGTTCTAAACTTGCCCGAAATTGTGAAGTAAACACCATGTGTCATGCATGTCATTGGCAAGCTAAGTAGCCCATCCTTTCGTGAACCAAGCTTGGAGAGCTCCAGAAAAACTTCAAATCTCACACAGACGTATGTGGCCCTATGCAAACACCTTCCTTGAATGGGAGTTGTTACTTTGTATTGTTCATTGATGATAAAACTAGTGTGTTGGGTGTATTTCTTGAAGCAAAAAAACGAAGTAGCTGGAGTTTTGGAAGGTTTAAGCAGTTGGTTGAAAACCAAACTGGTTTGAGTATCAAAATGTGAGGAGTGACAATGGGAGTGAGTACACATCAAAAGAGTTTGAAACAATCTGCATAGAGGCAGGAATCAAGCATCAATTCAGCAGTCCTTTACCACAGCAGAATGGAGTAAGTGAGAGAAGGAATAGAACCGTTGTGGAGATGGGAAGATGCATGTTGGCTGAGAAGAAACTGCCGAAAAGTTTTTGGGCAGAAGCTGTAAACACTGCGGTTATGCTGAATAGGTTCCCACAAAATCCTTGATCAACCAAACTCCCTATGAAGCTTGGTATGGGATCAAACCTGCTGTGGATCATTTAAGGGTCTTTGGCAGCACCTGTTATGTACTGGTTCCAACAGCCAAGAGGAAGAACGGGATGACAAAGCAACTATAGGCATTTTCATTGGGTATAGCAATAATTCCAAGGCTTATAGAGTGTATAATCAGAAACTAAAAGATTCATGTCACTAGAGATATAAAAGTTGATGAGAAAGGAGTTTGGAATGGGAAGAGAACAAAGTTGATAAGGAAGATAGTCACGGCAGATTGATGTGGTTGGTGATGAAGCAACTGAAGAAGATGCAAGTGAAAATGAAGAAGAAGAGTCCGGTTAGAGGCACTCGTTCATTGGCTGAGGTTATGAGAGGTGTAACTTGGCCACACTTGAACAACTAACTCTCTGAAGCAGCAAAGTCTGAAGCTTGGAGAGCTGCTATGCAGGAGGAGTTAACAATGATAGAAAAAAATCAGACCTGGAAGCTTGTGGACAGACCAAGGGATAGAAATGTGATTCAAGTTAAGTGGATTTTCAAGAAGAATATAATCCTAATGGTTCAGTACATAAGCCAAAGCAAGGTTGGTAGTCAAGGGATTTGCTCAAAGATATGGAATTGATTTTCATGATACATTTGCACCGGTAGCAAGGCTTGACACAACAGGCTGTTGTTTGCTCTTGCGGCTCAATTCGGTTGGAAAATATTCCAACTGGACGTCAAGTCTGCGTTTTTAAATGGATGGCTCAAGGAAGAGATTTATGTTGAGCAACCGGAGGGGTACCAGCTTCAAGGTCAGGAGAATAAAGTTACTTTGAGGAAGGCTTGTATGGCCTAAAACAGGCTCTAGAGCTGGTACAGCAGGATCAATGAATATTTGAGTAACTTGGGTTACTTGAGAAGTCCCACTGAACATACATTATATGTAAGAAACGTGGAGGGTGATCTGATCATTGTTTCATGTATGTTGATGATCTCTCATCACCGGCAGTAGTCCAAGTAAAGGGATGATTTAAGGAAGCAATGAATTGTGAATTTGAAATGACAATCTCGGGAATGTCTTACTTCCTAGGTGTGGAAATTAATCAAACTTCAAGTGGGATATTTGTCAATCAGAGGGAGGTATGCTGTGGATGTTCTTAAACGGTTTGGCATGGATAAATGCAAGCCAGTCAATACACCTTGGTTGCTACTCAGAAATTAAGCAAAGAAGACGGGGCTGTCAGGGTGGATGAGAGTTTGTACAGAAGTAATAGGCTGCTTGCTGTACTAACGAACCAGGCCTGACTTAATGTATGCTACAAGTCTCCTTCCAGGTTTATGACTAATCCAAGTGAAAATCACTTCAGGGCAGCTAAGGGGTGCTCAGATATATTAAAGGTGATCCTGGACTTGGTGTGTGGTTCAGGAAATCTGAAAGTTTTCAGCTTGTGGGATATTCGGACAGTGACTGGGCTGGATCAATAGATGACATGAAGAGTACATCGGGTATGTATTTTCTAAATTCTGGTGCTGTGTGGTGGCTGTCCAAAAGGCAAGCAACGGTAGCTCAATCAACAGCAGAAGCTGAGTACATTCTGCTGCTGCTGCCGTGAACAAGCCATTTGGCTTAGGAAAATTTTGAATGATCTTAACCAAACCCAGAGACAGCTACTGTAATTTCTGTGACAATCTGTCTACAATTTCTATGGCCAAAAATAGTTAATCATGGCCGTACAAAGCATATCAAGATAAAGTACCATGCAGTAAGGGAAGCTGTGCAAGATCATGAAGTTGAGTTGATACACTGCCGGGAGAAGAACAGGTGCTGAATTCTGACTAAGCCGTTGTCCAAAGCCAAGTTTGAATATCTTCAGTTCAGACTTGGTGTTTCCAGCAATGATATCAAGGAGGAGTGTTGAAAGGTGATATCATGCTGGAAATGCAGAAGGTGGCAAATTTTTTGAACTGCAGCTGAAGTCTGTTGATCTCCCGTATATTCAGCAGAAGCAGTTTTATTTTGGTCACTGTGTTGGTTGATTCATTGACATGATTGATTGTTTTAGGTTGGTTTAGGTTGTTTCTCACTTGCTTGTACGTGTTTAGCAGGTGGAGTTATTTAAATTTGAATTTGAAATGAATTAGTTGAAACAGTGAGTTGCCGTGATATATTTTACCCCTGTTTTTGAATCAAAAACAGGCATTATTTGCAGATGGTTAGTCTTTCGTTTTCTGTTTTTTTTCTTTCGTTTGCATGCAAAACACAGATACAACATTCATTTGAGTAAGAATACTTCTACAATTGTAATCCTTTAACACATTTCATTTGAGTAAGAATACTTCTACAATTGTACTCCTTTAACACATTTCTTTGACCTAAAAGTACCTTACAATTGTATAGTTTTTTTCATTTGAGTTAATCTACTTTTACAATTAAATCAGTCAGAGTTAATCGTCTTGTAATCAAATTAAATACAACAACATTAACTACAAAGGTACAAATGGTCTCTATACTCAGAAAACAAGGTGAGATTACAGAGTCATGTTTAAGATGAGAGCTAGCAGTTCTTAAAAATGAATGGAGCTAGAAAGAACCTCTTTTTGTACATCACGTGAAAGTTTCCGTGGCTGGGAAGTCCCAAAACACCTTACAGTTTCGAAATACTACTCTGTTGCGATTAATGGATTGCCGAAGCAGCATCCTCATGGAGCTGGTTTTGGCAACCTACCTCAGTAGCAGCCTGAACAGCATCCTATGTTGCCGATTGAAGGTACAGGACGGTAAGAAGGCAGAGAAAGAGTGTTAGTATTGTGCATTTCCTTCTTCCAAGATGACATTATCCACCCAGGCTCTACTTTTGGTTAGACTTTAGGCAATGAATGACCATGCGAACCTAATTAGGACACATCGGATCAGTTAAGAGACTTAAGGATAAATAAAATATGGCAGAATATTTTACTATTTTTATCAATAAGAAGTTCTGAGGAAAAAAAATAATTAAAGAAGCAACACAAAACAGAAAACCTGAACATTTTCTGTACATCAGAAAAAGAAATAAATAAGAGCACAATTGAACTCAATGAATTTCAATATCTGTAGGAGTACAAGCGAATCATAAACAGTAATATGACTTTGGTTTTATCTGCTTTTTACTCATATAGAAGGCAAGGAGAAGCCTTTTGCTATCTTATCCACTCAGATGTCTAATAAGGGTAAGATATCAAACTTTTTTTCCTTCCCAAAATAAGAAGACAAAATAACCATTAAACTTTTCAAGATTTAAGTTCTTTCATATCCACAAACTTTCAAGTATGATTCAAGTGCCCATCTAGACAACGAATTCCACGGTCCTCGTTTCGCAACTAGTTTGTACAATGCGGTGGCCTGTTAAGAAAATGAAACTCAGATGTGTTGTATACTGCTGTAACTGCATCATAATAAAATAGGTCTAACAGTTGAGGACCTATCCCCATATAAACGTTATGCTGACAAAAAAGCCATGCAAAGAGAGACAGAAAGAGACTCAAATTATCATTAAACTGAGTCAGGGACCCAAGCGACTGCGAAAAGCTATCAGGGCAGGCCATCAACCCAAGTGTTTCAAAGTAAGAGAAAACTTCATATGGTACTGTTAAAAGAAACGGCACAAAAACAAGAAATGCTTTAAGTATGAAGACAAAGTCATCTAGAAACCAAATAAATTTTGAGTCCATAATAGCCATAAATTTACCATTTATGAACGGCCGTTTAAGGTCGAAGTGTAAGGGTTTCGTGCTCTCTAAAGGCTTTTCATCGAAGTTTGGTGATTGTGAAGAAATACCATTTGGCATAAAGTAACAGCTACATTGAACAAAATTCCGAAATCAAAGAATACTAGGGATATCAGCAACACTAATTTTTTTACTATTAATCAAATAGTTTCATGGCTTCTTTTTTAGCTGTAAAACGATTTTATTATTATTTCATCTGTAACCACTGCAATCAGGTCTATACTGTAAATAACTTGATCTTTGCATTAAATTTTTTGTTTAAAACGGTTAAGAGCACTAACAGGGACAAACTCAGGAATTAATGTTAGTGGAGTAAGTTAAGTAATTTAATGTGAATTTAGAAAAACTAAGTTAAGAGTGATTGTACTAATTTAATATATAGTGAGCGAGGATAAACCTAGAAACATTAACACAAATGCAACCTGATTAAACCCCAAAGAATAAAAATAATAATTAATGAGTTTTTTTAGTGGGTCACCAGCCCCCATTTGCCCCTTAATAGGTTCATCCTTGAGCACAGGTGGATTCATATGTGGCTGTAAAACTATTTGGAGCCTTCACTTAAGCACGTGCAACTTGTTGATATTCAAAGTTAAGAAGTATCCTAACAGTTGAGTGCTAAACTCTGGTAGGATCTCACATTGAGAGGAAAAATGGAAAGACATGTGGTTTATAAGGGTTTGGGCACCCTCCTTGAGCAAGCTGATTTTCCAAAGAGAATTCTACTAAAGCCCACAAAAGACTCATTGCCCAACCCAATTTCTATCAAAAGCCCACTGTCTAGCCAATTCATATTAATTTGGCATGATCTTGTGTCCACGTGGACGTCGCCTATGTGGCAGGCTAGCTCGTGGCAAGCTAACAAACTAACCTTAAGCCCGGGCTGTTACCTCGAAAAGGACATGAAGGCTCGAGGAAAAGGGGATCCACGTAGTCACCCAAGAGGTAAAGAGGCTAACGAGGGTATCCTACATTGAGAGGGAAAATGGGTGGGCATGTGGTTTATAAGGGCTTGGGCACTCTCCCTTGACAAACCGATTTTTTAAGGAGAGTTTTACTCAAGCCCACAAAGAATCCATTACCCAACTCAATTCCTATCAAAGGTCTACTATCCAACCGATTTATATCAATTTGGGAGTGGGTTCCTATCAAAATCTTTCAAGTAATCATCCTCATACTGTTTCTATTAATAAATACATGATTTTCTCTCTTAATCCAATTATACAAGGATAAGAACACAGTCAAATTAAGAAACAACAATAATTGGAAAATAATATTGAAAGCTTTCACTGCATTTTCTGTTTTTGATCCTGGACTCATTAGGATGAAGTACCTGTGTGCAGTGTTACCAATGAAGCATAAATACCATCCTTAATATTCATCAAAGTTTCATGTTTTCCTTTCTCTGCAATCATTCCATTCTTAACCACAGCAATTAAATCAACACCTTTAATTGTTGATAACCTATGAGCTATCATTAACGTGGTTCTCCCGACCATAACTCGATCCAACGCATCTTGAACCACTCTTTCGGATTCTGCATCGAGGGCACTGGTTGCTTCATCCAGAAGTAATATTTTAGGATCCTTTACTATTGCTCTTGCAATTGCTATTCTTTGCTTCTGTCCACCAGATAATTGAACGCCTCTCTCGCCTGCCACTGTATCATACCCCTACAGTTTTCAAATACAACAAACCATCAAAATGTAATCCAATCTAGCCATTTTGATTTTATCTTATCACATCAAACAAGACTATAACCTGTTTTAAGCTGCTGATGAAGTTGTGGGCATTTGCCAATTTTGCTGCAGTTAAAATTTCTGCTTCTGTTGCATTTCCTTCCTTGCTATAGGCAATGTTTGCTCGGATAGTGTCGTTAAATAACACAGGCTCCTGGCTCACCAATCCCACCTGTTGTCTGAACCACTTCAGTTGTAGCTTTTGGATTTCAATTCCATCCAATGTAATGTGACCTGTATCAGGGTCATAGAATCTTTGCAATAACGAGATTACAGTTGATTTCCCACTCCCGCTTTCTCCAACCAGAGCAACAGTCTGATAGCAATCATAAATGAATCTGTTTTGTTAGTTTCTAGGATGTAATTTAAAAGCATCTACATGGCTTTAATGGACTAAACTGAACATGAAAGTTACATCCAGTTACCTTGCCATAACGAATAGCCAAGCTGAGATCTTTTAATATTTTAATATCTGGTCTTGAAGGATAAGTAAAACTGACATGCCGAAACTCAATGTCCCCTTTAACACTTTCTATTGTTGTTCCAGACTCATCACTTGAGTCTATTTTTGATTTCCTGTCAAGAATTGCAAATATAGAAGCAACAGCAACCACTGCCTTACTGGCATCAGGTGCAAGGAAGCCTGATTGAGAAACCCCATTTGCTGCCAGAAAGAGCGCATAGAAAACCTGCAAATTCAGAAAAGAAACATCTTGTCTCTCAATAAGAGACTATGGGATGGAAACCCTGAAAGTCATGTTCATGAACAAGCGAGAAAGATGTAGAAACTTACGCGAAAAATCTCAGAAAAAGTTGCTCTTCCAGCCTCAAATAGTAGGACTCCAAAATAAAAACTGCCAGCATAGAATAAAAACAGCAAGCAGAATGATAGTCCAAAAGCTACACCACCTGCCAAACCCTGCTTTATTGATGCCTTGACAGGGCCTTCACATTTCTTCTCATAAATCTCCATCACCTTTTCTTCTGCACAGAAAGAAGCAACTGTTCTAATACTTCCTATTGCATCATTCGCGACCTGACTTGCTTCCTCATACATTTTCTGCAATCATAGTTCAAAAAGGTTGAGCTATACTGAAATAGGTAGATAAAGCATATTATGCATCATCTGTTAGTGATTTATGAAGCAGACCTTAGCTTCCGCACTGAAACCTTTGGTATATTTCATCTGAATATATCCGTTGACCCCTATCAGGGGCAGCAACACAGAAACAATGAGAGCCATTTCCCAGTTTGCTTCAAAAGCAATAACCAAACCTGCAATTATAGTTGCTATATTCTGAACTAGCAAGCCAAGTGCATCTCCAACCACCCTTCGAAAAGAAGCTGCATCTGCAGAAAGCCTTGCACCAATTGCACCACTTGAGTGATCAGGTTCATCAAACCAACTTATCTCCATGTTAACCACTTTCTCAAAACTCATTGATCTGATCCGTCTTATCAACTTAGAGCCAGCCACAGCAAAAGAATATGACTGTAATGGAAAGACAATTAAACATGATATGGCTAACAAGAAGAACAATAATGACCAAAATTTTGTATGCTTGCGGAGTTCGTCCTCTGGTTCAAAGAAAGATTTTATTACACCGGAAAGAAGGATCCCAAAAACTGGTAACTGTAGACCAGTGAGCACTGCAGCAATTGTTCCTAGCAGTAACGATGGTATCTCTGGCTTGCTGAAGTATGCCAGGCGTGAAAGTGAGACTTCTGGAGGTGGTTTTGAGGACTCTGAAGCAGAAGTAAGTGGTTCCACTTCTATAGGTGCTAATTCCTGGACATCAATTCCGGTGGGTATATGAAACGAAACTGAGAATGAGTGACGGCTACTATTTCCATTTCCAGATGATCCCCGGCTTATGGATCGGGTTAAAGACATCCGTTGGATTGAATTTCTTCCCGAATTCACTACTATTTCTGGCCCATCCTGATCCTTTGCAACATTTTCCTCTGATACCACGCTTGTTTCTTGCAACCGTATAAGCTGGTTATATGCTCCATCAGGATCATTGGTTAGCTCTGAGTGTGTACCTGATATTAAAAGTAAACGAATTAAAAGATTAGAAGCTTTAATTTGTGTTTGTAGTAATGAAATGACCAATATATAGAGCCACTAGTGATCGCTGAATCACTTATTTCAGCAAGGATCCACAGTTAGGAAATTTCATCATTCATCAACTATTTGTATTTTATGATGAATTTTCAATGTATGCATAATAGTGCCAAGAAACTTCTGGTCAGCGAAGTTTTACCTTTTTCAACAATTTTTCCTTGATGAATAACAGCAATCATATCAGCATTCCTTATTGTACTCAAGCGATGGGCTACAATGACTGTAGTTCGGTTGATCATAACTCTTTCTAGTGCGTCTTGCACAATTCTCTCAGATTCTGCATCCAGAGCACTTGTGGCTTCATCTAGAAGTAGAATTCTTGGGTTTTTAAGAATTGCTCTGGCTATAGCTATTCTCTGCTTTTGCCCCCCTGATAGTTGAGTTCCATGCTCCCCAACCAGTGTGTCCAGTCCCTGAGTAAATAAAGCACAGGAGAAAAAAGAGTTAACGAACAGGGTTCATCATATTGGTAGGGAGCATCCATCTGATAAATCAAACATGCAATTCTATTTGTTTCATAAAACCTGAGGTAGATTATCTATGAATATAGC
This sequence comes from Pistacia vera, assembly GCF_008641045.1. Classification (NCBI taxonomy): domain Eukaryota; kingdom Viridiplantae; phylum Streptophyta; class Magnoliopsida; order Sapindales; family Anacardiaceae; genus Pistacia; species Pistacia vera. Next base: position 1,152,204 of record NW_022196018.1, on the reverse strand, counting down.
GGCATTGGCAAGTTCAGCAGCAGCTCTTATTTCCTGAATAGTAGCAGAATCCTTTGCATAGGCTATATTATCTTTAATGCTGGAAGAAAACAACACAGGTTCCTGACTGACAAGGCCTACTTTCTCCCTAATCCATTTAAGCTGGAACTCTTTGAGATTAATACCATCAATAAGAACTTCACCAGCCTGAGGATCATAAAATCTCTCAATTAAACTGATAACAGTTGATTTCCCACTTCCACTCTGTCCAACTAAAGCTGCAGTTATGCCACCTGGAATCGTGAGGGAGAATTCACTGAACACTTGCTCATCCGGTCTTGCAGGATAACTAAAATCAACATCTTTTAATTCTATGTCTCCACGGATATCATCTAATTTTACCCCATTGGTGTCATAAGCATCTATCTGTGGCTTTCTTTTGATTGCCTCAAACAATTTATATGCTGCGGCTTGTCCAGGACCAAATGCACTAATGCATCGAGATGCCTGACCTGTAGAACTGTAAAATAAAGCAAATGGTGACCAAAAATGCCACACTTTTTCTTTTCGGCTTGAAATCAAATATCACTTTACATAAAAACAATGCGCAGCACAACTTACTAGGCTCCAGCCATTATAGCAAAGAGTACAGTAATGACATCTCCTCCAGAATATCCTTTTTCGAGTATCATTTTCCCACCAAACCATACAGCCAAGGCATAAGTGGTGTATGAAACAAAGCTAATAGAACCAAAACCCAGCCCAAAGGCCAAACCTTCTTGCACACCAGATTTGTAAGCCTTGGTTAAAGACTCATTGTATTTAGCTACAGCTTGTTTCTCCCCAGTAAATGATGCAACCTGTATTATTAAAGAGGATCAAAATCATAAATTATTCCGTGACAAGAAAAAGGAAAGGCAAGTATTAGTCTTCATGCCAAGAGTACATACAGTTCTAATTGCTCCAATCGTCTGCTGAGATACTGTTGCAGAAACTGAATAAGCAGCTTGTCCTCTGGATGCCATTTTTGCCATTACAGTATTCATGACAGCTCCGGTGATGAAAAGAGGCGGAACAGAAGATAACAGGACAAAGGTGAGAAGCCATCCTTTGATAAATGCAATAACAAAGCCTGAAATGTATGTTGAACCTAGCTCTATGAGCTTTCCAACCTACAGAAGGGTCAAAAATTAAGTTACAAAGTATATTTGGAAAAAATCCAAACTCCTAAGAAAACTGGAAAAAGGTTAGGCTTTTGTGGTCATTAATTAATACCTTCTCACCCATGGCATCTTGAATAAGTAAAATTTCACCTGACATTCTTTCAACAATCTCTCCATAACTTTCTGTATCAAAGAAGCCAACATCTTGTCTCAACATAGTTTTTAAGTATAAACTTCTTATTCGTGCTGCTTGTCGTTCTCCGGTGACAATCCAACAAGTCATCTCTGGCATATAAAAAAACATAGATATCTTAGTTTATTGATCCCTATTTTGGATCAGGAAGAAGCGTGATATACTTACGGAGAAAACCTAGAGCACCAGCCGCAATAGCCAAGAATACAAAATTCAGGGACACCTGAATATAACAAGTCCATCAGCTGTAATGTATCTAATCTTATTGCATAATAGATAAACAAAAAGTTTGAAATATACCTTTGAAACTTCATCAACCACTTTTTTGGTGTCTTCATTTTCTCCATATGCGTTTACTAAATTTCCAAAGATTAAGGTCATGAGGGGCATACACATCCCATTTCCAATGGCACCAATTGTGCCCACACCAATTAACACAAAATCTGTGAAGTTGGCAAACGAGTAAAGCTTGTAATATGGCAGTTTATTAGTGCTTTCTTCTTTATCCTTTCTTTTCTTCAAATCTTGTTGGTTGTCATCCTTTTCTGCAGGTTCCTGAGAATCTACCTCTTGGGAAAGACTAGTTGATGCTGCAGCCTGCTCAGTGATTAGTTCTCCATCGAAACCATCCTCTTTAGCCATGTTGCTTACAGCAATCTAAACATTTATTTGCCAAATATAAAAAAATTCAGAAGAATATGAATAAACAACTTTTTGATTTATTAGTGGCATATAATTGAAGCGTGGAAGTTAATATATATTAATTTGAGAGCTTTATAATTATGACTAGTCTAACTTTGTTACTTCAGGTTCTCAATAATAAGCTATAGTCTTTTTGTTTATGTCACGGTATCTGTAGCCGAGCTAAAATGAAGTTGAATGAAGGGATGGTAAGTACATTTTTATTCATTCATCCACCAGTAAGCAAAAAAAATAAGGAAATTAAAATATGTTTCTTTCATTCATCAGCATTTTGGGTCTGCAATCCCAACAAAGTCAGTGAATCTTTACCTAAAATGTTCAGCAAAGATGCTTCTTCAGAGTTAAACCTGACAATCAGCTTATATCAGAAAAGAGAACAAGAGGTAATTATGTATAAATTTACAATGAAAAACTGTACTTATAGCTCAGAAAAATTAAGAACAAATTTTAGAACAAGTATTAATAGAATCGACTGACATGCAAGGAACAAGCTGCAGAAACTTGAACATTCTATCATCCAAGCTGGCATAGTAAATTCAATGTAATACAACATCATTTAACTAGAAATTAAGTAATTATAAGACCAAGAGGAAGTTAGATTCCCACCTTTTGGAGTCCTGATGAGTTTGTGATTGGCCTCTAAAATTTCAATAAACCTTTGTGTTTTTACGTTAATTTCCCAGTCCAAGCAACTTTATTCATATATAGGCCACCATGATCGTTCTCATGGTTTATATTATTATACAAAATAACTAAAATATATACGGCAGTCCATCACATGGGTTGCACTGGTTGGGCCACGAAAGATTTTCAATTAGATCATAATAACCAACTAATGAGTTTGATTTTCTGACGTCCACCATTCAAAGAGGGGAATAGTATCATTCAGGATTTCATATTTTAAACACCCTGTGCTCTTTTCGGGTAATCTATCATTGTCTTGTAGGGATAATTTCTTTAAACCCCCAGGTTTGCCCAAAATAGTTAAACCCCTTAAGGGGCGTTTGGCTCAGGAATGTTAGATTACTGGAAATGTTAGATTACTGGAAAGATAGATTACCTTAGAAGATTATTGTGAATCTTTAAGAAAATGTGTTTAGTTAGTTGATGGGTATGTTATATTAATATGGTTGGTTATGGGGAATAAATTGGTAAGTATGTTATTTAAATTACTAAATTGTACCCTTTACAAATATTAATATAATATTATTTTTATTATTAATTTTTGAATAGTTTATTTAACCCCCAATATTCAGATTTAGTTAAAACACCCCTGCTTATATAAAACTTTAATTTATTACGAAATCACCCCCACCTCTTGCCGTCACTGCAGACCACCGCTGGAAGTCTCTGAAAGTCCCCATCAACAACTCACCGTGACCAAGAGGCTTCGATATGGCCGTTTTCGGCCATCAATATGGTCGGAAACGGCCATATTGAAGCCTCCTAGTGAAACTCGTTCTTTTTTAGGGACTCCGACGAGTTTTCGGCGACGGTCCGTGGTGGTTGGCTGCTGTCGGCGGTGGTGGCTGGGTGGCAGTGGTGGTGGTGGCTAAGTGGTAGTGGTGGTCTGTAAATTGTTTTAAATATAAGGACATTATTGTCCAAAATTTTAGTTAAACAAGGGTAAAATTGAAATAGGATATTAATGTAAATTTATTTTAAAATGATGGCATTATTGTCCAAAATTTTCATTAATAAGGGATAAAATTGTAACAAAAAAAGATAACGTTGGTAATATCAGAATACCTAAGAAAATAGAGGTAATCAGATTACCTCAAATATTACCAATAGTAACTACTATTGATATTTGAAGATTACTGGAATCTTATATTATTGACAACCAAACGTGGTAATCAAGTAATATAAGATGACATTACCTCAATAATTTGACATTACCGCCAACCAAACGCCCCCTTAAGGTATTGATAATGACTTTCAACCCCTACGGTTAGGACTGTTTCGTTAGTTTCAATAGTAAAGAGTATAAAAGAGTAGATATCCTGTTTCAACCACTTTCCCACCCCTCTCCAAAACCCAACAACACAAGCACTTACAATTTAAACTAAAACCAAAAAAAGAAAAAAAGAAAGAAAGAAATGAAGTCCTTTGTTGATGAGCAGTTATTGGTACCGGATTTTTTCAATGGCTGTTTCTCTTCGTTGGTGGTGGACTGTTGATCTGAGAATTTTGTGGCTGATGATTAACTAGGAAGAATTTCGGTGTTTGTAGGATGGGGGTTGTGAGTGTGTGGAGGATGAGGGTATTTAGGTCATTCACTCTTATCATGTTTAAATTAATGATAAGTTATTAACGGCAGGGGGTCTGTTTCATCACCGGTATCTCATGGGTTCAATTTGTTGCGGGAAAAGATCAGGGTGTTTAAAGTGATTATTCCTTTTCTTTTACCAAGGTTGGTAAATATTTTTTATTTTATCAAATTAAGCATGGGATGAGAATTTGATCTATGAACTAAAGGAAGCACCCTCTAATAATGCGATTTTTTGAAAAAAGAAAACTTAATTACGGGTTTGGAGTGAATTTGGTTTTTGTTACTTTTTGTTTGTTCGAGTTTTTGGCAAATTCCATTTACTATCATCCATAATTCATGTATAAATAATTTTACGCATTTCAAGCTTTCTAGATAGATATATGATATTATTTACTGTATCAACTTATAATTTATTCGTCATAACACATAAAATATGATATATCACAATAGACATATCACTTTAAAATGAAAGCATTGAGAATTACATATATTAGGTATTACAATGACACATTTTTTTTTTAAATATATATACACATTATTAAAATTTTAAAAACAATTTTTTAATCAAGTTTCAACAAAGCTATCAATTTCATTATATTTTCTATTTAATCATACATTATTAAAATAATTTTGATTAAAAATTTCCAGGTAAATTAGCGTAAGCAATCTAATTAACAAATTTATAATGATTGTGTACTAATAAAATATATGTCAAAATAGGACCATCCTATATAAACCCTACACATTATTATGTAATAGGCTATTGAATATTTAAATCAAAGTGCAGGGGACCTATAATGATATTCTGATTATAATAATTTGCTTCCTTCTTTACTTTCAAACAAATTTTCTTATTAAGATTTGCCATCAATATCATACATATACGAGATGTGTACAGAAGTAGATTAAATTAATAAATGATACATCATATAGTTAGATTTTCAATAGTATGAATTCTACAAAGTTTAGACCATATATACAAGAAATAGTGAAAATCATGTTTCTACCACGGAAGCTAATTAAATTAAAAGTAATACTACGTTTACAATATTTTGTTACTTCATTCTTTTACATCATGACATGGTACCTCACGCGGTGATGACACCTCACCTGTCACATCACCAAACTACCACCTCATAGTTAGCAATCATAATACTGAACTCTAGTGGACCACATTCATATATAACAGTTGAAATGTCATTTGTCTAATCAGTTCGGTGATCTCACATTTAGCATATAATTATTCTAATAACACTTGAATAATGTTAAGAGGTCTTGGACCAATGAATATATTTGTATCTAGGGGGATGGACATTGAACAATTATGTAATCAATCATTTTCATATATATATATATATATATATATATCAAAATCTTTGAAGGTTTAATAATTATCTGGGAAGAAAAATATTAGTTGGGTAGTTGTTGAGTTGAAACAAAATATTAGCTCAGTTGATGAAACGAAAAACAGAGACATTTGTGGTCCCAAAATAAATGCAAAAAACATGTTTAGGGTGTGAATTGAAAAAAGTAGTAATAAAATCAAGAATGCGTTTTCCGTTAATTGAATAGGATGATGTCAACAAATAGAGAAATTATATTAATTAACCCTAAGTAGCAATCGTATGCCGCGACAACGGAAAATGAGTGTGGTGGCACAAGACGAAATCGTTCTTTAAATGTTGTCTAAAATGATGAATGTCGAGGCATTGAGAAATGGATGCCTCAATAGGAAAAGAATGTCATGGCTGAAGAAAATTCATGTCATGACGCCACATTGAAGATCGGTGAGCCAGAGTTCTAGAGACCTTAATGTCACAGCATACCCAAGTTAATGCCGCAACATGACCCAAAACCTACAGTTTTCTTTTAAATTCAGACAGTAGTTGTCTTCAATTATTGGAAGTTACAACTTCCTATGTTTAGTTATTTCAAGTTTCTTAGTATTATCCCTTTAACTAATATAAATAAGGATAGAATGTTATGTAATGGAATGTGTATATCAAGTTTATTGTGAATGGAATTTGTTCTTCCTTCAGACCACAAGTTCATCTTTGGTTTCTAATTGTTTATTATTATATTATATTTCTTCCAATTCCAATAATTGGTATCAGAGCAGAGTTTTCTTAAGAGATTTGTGAAGAAGATTATCATTAAGATTTGAGTAAGGATACACTTTAGAAAATTTGAAGAAATTTTGAATTGCGTAATGGCTTCATCAAGTTTATCGTTGCCACTTGTTCTTGTATTTACAGGAGATCTCTACCACATTTGGGTAGTGAAAATGAGAGGATTTTTACAAGCTGTAGACTTATTGGAAGTCACTAAGATAGGAGGAGAGTTTCTTGAAATGCATGAGGATCCAACGGTCGCTCAATTGCAATTGTACCGAGCAGATAGTAGAAGCAGGGCAAGGGCTCTGTCATATCATTATTCGACTATTATAGATTCAATTTTTGTGAAGATCATGGCTTGCACTATCACCGAAGAAGTATGAGACAAGTAGCAAGCATATTATCAAGGTTCCAAAAAGACTAGGAACATGTAGATCATCACGTTGAAAAGGTAGCTTGTAAATATGAGGATGGATGTGATGGAAAGTGTAACATAGTATTCAAACAAATTGATGAAACTTGTGAATAAAAATAAGGATCTTGGGAGAAGATCTTTCCGAAGAAAGGATAGTGCAAATGTTAGGAATCGATATACCCAACGCAGCAAAAAAACAAAATTTAAAGGATAAATCAATTCCTTTAAAACCCAAAATCAGAGTACAGATTATATAGTTAATGTGTTAAATAAAAAAATCTACAGAAAATATAAATAATCCACACAATGAATAGAGATCTTGTGCACGTTTGGAGGCTCCTTCACTTTGTCTTTGATTTGGATTCGTTACTGATTTAAAGTAAATCGAACAAACGATGATTCATACGAAGACAATCCGAAGAATCAAGGAGGGATTTGCTAGATCTTCTTTGGCTTCAAGAATCAACTTGAATCAAAGGAAATCTTTGATTCAATAGACCAAGGGTGGCGTGAGAGAGTGAAAAGGGAGAGAGGGCAACCTTTTTTCTTCTTTCAATGATTGAATAATAATAAGAATGGTTATTTTCTCTAAACACACATGCACTTATATAGTGCATTTGTGAAAACCCTAATCCACTTAGGAATAGGATTAGGCTCCAACCCAAATTACCCCTTGTGTCCAAACACTCTCAATTTGTATTTCATTTTAATTATTATTATTGTAATTAAAATCAATTAATATATTTATCAAATATATTAACATTTAATAATAATAATAATTCATTTAAATATATGCGTACATATATTTAAATATAATCTCACTGATTTGATTTAATATTAAATCCAGGCAACAACCTCAGCAAATCTAATTATACTATGAGATTATCAAAATACCCTTTCATCCAAAAAGACGAAAATAACCCTTGCACAAACCGATTATCAAATTATCTTACATGTGTGTGACTTGTAGGCTCCACCTCATACTGACAATGAGTAGCATCACAATTAACACCAATTAACTGTCTCACTATACACAGACCAAGATTGGCCCCTAGCAAGGCATCATGGCCACCTGATAGATTCAGATTCAGCGAAATAGCTACCTATCAATGATATGGCTACCATGCAATCAAATCCTTTCATCATCCATTTTCTTATCGAGACTGAAGTACAGAAATAGTGTCAACCTTAATTACTTTCAATGTGTTTGTATTCAGTTACTAGACCAATGATCAGAATAATAAATTGGATTGAGCAACAACTCAATCCCACTATGGCCATAACTTTAATGTCATTTCTATTTACTGAATTGCGCAATGAGATAACTTCTCCTGTACCTGAGAGTGATGAATCCTTTGTTAATCCACTATAGTCTTGATACATTCCTCGATGTAGCCAATCACTGTCGTATTGACAGCTCTGAATGGAACTGCATTGGGCTAGTGTCAAACTACACCAATCAGTGCGAAAGGCGCTCTAGTGATCTCAAGTCTAGGGATCACATGCACCACCATTCGTTAGAGGATATGTTCTATAGACACTAGGGTTGCCATCTATATGGAATCCTCTGGTGGGTCAGTCTAGTGAACTTGCCTACAGCAAGCACCCATGTGTTGTACCAGGTTGTTGGCAAACAACCTTGACAAGTGAGATCAGTCACTGCCTTTCAACAAGGTCATTCAACACTATGATAGTCTTACCATATTATATGTGTCCTTGGTCAGAGTAATATTGGGGCTATGAACATTTCTAGAATGACTACCATATGTGATCATAAGGTTCTCACTATCAAGATTTGAAACACTTGATACCCTCATCACAATTCTACCATCCTAAGGACATATATCAATACATACAGATATGATTTACACGATACAGAATAAAATGCCTTTCATTTATCAATGAATATTATTACAAAGAGTCAATTCTACAATAATTGATTGGCTCTAGGGCACCTACTCTAACAGGAAAAAGTTCTAGTGAGTTTGCTAGAGAAGTTCGAATCCAAGATTTCGTCTCTTGATGATTTAAGGGATATTAAGTCGATAACATTGACATATTTGATGAGTGCTCTTGGAGCACAAGAACAAAGAAGGAAGATGAGAAGTGAGATGTTAGAGTTGGTGCCCTAGAGCCAATCAATTATTGTAAAATTGACTCTTTGTAATAATGTTTATTAATCAATAAAATGCAATTTTCTTCTATATCATGTAAATCATAATTGCATGCATTGATATATGTCCTTAGGATGGTAGAACCGTGACGAAGGCATCAAGTGTTTCAAATCTTGACAGTGAGAACCCTATGATCACATATGGTGGCCATTCTAGAAATATCCGCAGCCTCAGTAATATTTTGACAAAGGACACAGATAATACGGTAAGACTATCATAGTGTTGAACGACCCTGTCGAAAGACAGTGACTGATCTCACTTGTCAAGGCAGTTTGTCGACAACATGATGCGACACATGGGTGCTTGCTATAGGCAAGTTCAATGGACAAACCCACCAGATGATTTTATATAGATGGTAACCCTAGTGTCTATGGAATAAATCGTCTAACGAATGGTGGTGCATGTAATCCTTCGACTTGAGATCACTGGAGCGTCTTGTGTACCGATTGGTGGAGTTTGACACTAGCCTAACATAGTTCTATTAAGAGTTATCAATATGGCAATGATTGGCTGCATTGAGAAGTGTATCAAAAATATGGTGGATCAACAAAGGATTCATCACTCCTAGGTACGGGAGAAGTTATCTCACGGTGAAATTCAGTGAATGGCAATGACACTAAAGTTGTGGCCATAGTGTGATTGAGTTGTTGCTCAATCCAATTTATTATTCCGATCATTGTTCCAATAACTAAATACAAAGATATCGAGGATATCTGAGGTTGACACTATTTCTATACCTCAGCCTTGATGAGATAACGAATGATGAAAGGATTTGATTGCACGGTAACCATATCGCTGATAGGCTGCGATTTCGTTGAATCCGAATCTATCGGGTGGCCATGATGCCTTGTTAGGGGGCAATCTTGTCTGTGTGTAGTGAGATGATTAATTGGAGTTAATCATGATACTACTCACTGTCGATATGATGAGAAGCCTATGGGTCACACACTTAGAAGACAATTTAAGAGTCAGTCTATGAGAGGGGTATTTTCGTTTTTTAGGACGAAAGAGTATTTTGGTAATCTTACAAGCCTCTTAAAGAAATATATCAAAGGTGTAGTAATGCCGTGTTTGGTTGTGTATGTTACATGTATATACCAGAAGTGAAGAGAAGTAAGCTTGATGAAAAGGCTGAGAAAGTAGTGTTTGTTGGATATAGCAGCCAAGCAAAGGGCTATAGAGTCTATAATATGAGCTTGAAGAAAATTTTTGTAAGTAGGGATATTGTGTTTAAAGAAGAAGCATCTTGGAATTGGAAGACAGAAAATGAAGATAGAGTTGAAACTTCCTTAAAAGAAGAGATAGTAGAAACTGAAGAAATAGATGAAGTAGCGATGAGAGGCACTAGGCCTCTTGAAGAAATATATCAAAGGTGCAATAGTGTTGTGTTAGAACTAACCTCATATGAAGAAACAAGTAAGCATGAAGGTTGAAGAGATGCTATGGAAGCTGAAATTGCTATGATGGAGAAGAACAAGACATGAAAACTTGTAGATGCACCCAAAGGCAAGAAAGTAATTGGTGTGAAATGGGTCTATAGGGTTAAGTTGAAACCTGATTGAACTATACAAAACTTGAAGGCTAGATTAGTTGTGAAAGGATACTCTCAAATGGTGGCAGTAGATTACATCGACACATTTGCACCGATGGCAACATTAGACACAGTTAGGCTAAAATTGCTTTAGCTGCCGAAAGGAAGTGAGAATTACTACACTTGGATGTCAAGTTGGCTTTTCTAAATGGTTGGCTTGAGAAAGAGATCTATGTTGCTCAACGAGAAAGGTTTGAGGTACAAGGAAGTGAGGAAAAGGTGTACAAGTTGCATAAAGCCCTTTATGGTTTGAAACAAGCACCAAGGGCTTGGTATAGTAGGATGGATTCTTGGTTTGAGGCTCAAGGATTCAGAAGAAGCCTAAATGATGCAATGTTGTATGTGAAAGAAAATAGAGGAACCATAATAGTTTCTCTATATGTGGATGAGCTGTTAATTACCGGTAGTGAAAAGAAAAAAATTGAAGACTCCAAGAGAAGTTTGTTGAAAGAATTTGAAATGAGTGCCTTGGGAAAAATGAATTATTTCCTAAGTCTTGAAGAGAGTCAAGAAGAAGACGACATTTTCATATGCCAAAAGAAGTATGATCAAGGGATTTTGGAGAAATTTAAAATAGAGAATTGTAAACCTACAACAACTCCCTTGACTTTGAATTTAAAACTTATGAAGGATGATGGAAGAAGCTATAGAAGCTTAGTTGGAATCCTAATGTACTTGACGGCAACAAGGCCAAATGTAATGTTTTCCAATAACCTTTTGTCTAGATTTATGCAAGAACCAAGTGAAGAACATATTACAAGAGGGAAAAGAGGACTAAGATATTTGAAGAGACCAAAGACCAAAGACCAAGGCATTTGGTTTAAAAAAGTTGAGGAGGAGAAGCTAAGAGAGAATGTCAATAGCGATTTGGCTACAAGTATAGATGACATGAAGAGCAGCAAATGATATTTTATTACTCAAGGATTATGAGTGTTTTGTTGGTGTTCAAAGAAACAAGAGATAGTGGCTCTAAGTACAATTGAAGTTGAATATGTTGTTGCAGCAGCTGCCAGAAATCAAGCAATATGGATAAGAAAGCTAATGAAAAATTTGGGAGAAGAGTAGGAGGAAGCTACCTTGATTGCATGTGACAATAAGTTTGCCATCTCCATTGTAGAAAATCCAGTCCAACGTGGAAGGACAAAACATATCAACATCAAGTATCATGTTGTTCGGGAAGCAAAAAAGATGAATGAGATCAATTTTTTTTTTTTTTTTGTAGTTCCGAGTTTCAAGCTGTTGATATCTTCACCAAAAGTTTGCCAAAGTCCAGATTTAAGATGTAGAAGAATTTGTTGGGATTACTACCAAAAAGGTTCAAGGAGGAGTGTTGAAGATTTAACCTATTTTCGTAAAAGCAAAATATGTTGTAGTAGAGGAAAATGAGCATTGTGGCCAAGAAAAAGTCATTATTTAGATGTTGTACAGAATGATGAATGTCGAGGCATTAAGAAATGGATGCCTTGGCGGGAAGAGAATATCACGACAAAAGGAAATTCATGTCATAGTGCCACATTGAAAATCAGTGAGCCAAAATTCTAGAGAGCTCAATGTTGCGACATACTAAAGTTAATGTCACAACATGACCCAAAATGAAGTTACAACTTCCTATGTTTAGTTTTTTCAAGTTTCTTAATATTACTACTAATATAAATAGGGATAGAATGTAGTGTAATGGAATGTGTGTATCAAGTTCATTGTTGTAAAAGTTCTTGATAAGGATAGTAAGGGTTTTTAAACTTTGGATTTATCTTAATTTTATCTATTTGAATAAAGGGATAATCCTGGGCCTAAGAGTTATCAGGATATCCTAATAAAGTCTATATAACTAGACTGTTGTAACCTAATACAATAATAAAAATTATCAAGTGCTTTCTTCTTGATTTCATGGTATCAGAGTTAGGTTCCTTTGGCTGTAAATACTAATTGTGAAAACTGCCATGACTGGTGAGAAAAAAAGGCAAGAACCGAAGTCCTCCACTTGTTTGAGATTCATCCTCCAATCCTTCTTCCCATCAGATTCCATCCTCCTCAAATATGAGATCTGGACAACCAAAAGTCTTGTTTTCTTCAATTAATAATGATAATAATTCAATCCAAATCAATGTTCACAAACTGAATGGAAAGAATTATGTCTCGTGGTCTCAAGTGGTGAAGTTGATGGTTCGAGGAAGAGGTAAACTCCGCTACTTGACTGGTACGATTCAAGCCCCACAAAAAGATGATCTAGCATACCAAAAATGGGATGCTGAGAATAGTACAGTGATGGGATGGTTAACCAATTCCATGAAAAAGGAGAATGGTCAACTATGCCTGTTTCTTCCCACTGCAAAGGATATTTGGGAAGTTGCAAAGGAAACATACTCTAATGTAGGAAACCCAGCACATATATTTGAGTTGAAGTCTCGATTAAGAGAGACCAAACAAGGGAACATGACAGGGAACATGACTGTAACTCAATGCTATAGATTTTTGGCTAAATTGTGGCAAAAGCTGGACTTGTTATTTGAAGCAGACTGGAGTTGTTCTCAAGATACTTCCAAATACACAAAAATGTTAGAAAAATAAAGGGTTCCTTGTAGGTTTGAATAAGGAACTAGATGAAGTAAGGGGTAGGGTCTTGGGAAAAGAATCTCTACCTTCTATAAGTAAAGTATTTGCATAGGTTAGAAAGTAGGAGGAAAGTGATGATGGGTGAATCAGTAGTATCCAACAATTTAAGCACACCATCAGAGTCTTTAGCTTTGGTTTCAAAGGGTTGGGACAATCATACCAGGTCTGATGGAGAGCAAAGGATGCAAAAAAGAGGATAAAAAGAGAAAATCTGATGTGAGTATTGTCATTGGCCAAAGCATACCAAGGCTACCTGTTGGAAACTACATGGCAGGCCAATCAATTAGAAGATTAATAAGGCTGGAGGCAACGAATTCCATGTTGGGATAGAAGAATTTGGAGATCATCCAAAGTATGTACCATTCAGCAAAGAAAAATTGGAACACATATAAGAATTATTCAATCAGTCCAATTCTGGTTCCTCTAATCACTCTTGTCCATTTACTGAGACTGGTAATTCCCTCACAGCTTTGCATACCAATGTAGGAACAACTAGTTCTTGGGTTATAGATTCAAGGGCCTCGGATCATATGTCAGGTAACTCAAGTGTGTTTGTATCCTACAACCCACGTTAAGGTAATCTAAGGGTTAGAACAGCTAATGGTTCTTTATCAAAAGTAGCTGGTAAAGGGACAATCAAACTGTTTGAAAATCTTTGTTTACAATCTGTCCTTCATGTGCCTAATTTGGCTTGTAATCTCCTCTTTATTAGCAAATTGACTAAGGACTTAAATTGTGTGGTTAATTTTCTTCTTCTCATTGTGAATTTTAGGACTCTCTCTCGAGCAGGATGATTGGCAATAGTGGAGAAGAATGACTCTACTATTTTGTTGCCAAGGATTCTAAGAATAATCAAGCTATAACATCTAGGTGTAATTCTATCTCCATGTTTGGTAATTCAGAAATAATGTTGATGCATCACCGATTAGGTCACCCTAGTTTCCCTTATTTACAAAGATTGTTTCCTGTGTTATTCAAAAATAAAAATCCAATATTATTTGAGTGTGAAATCTGCCAAATTGCAAAACATACCAGATCAATGTTTCCAGTAAAACAATACAATAGTTTTAGGCCATTTTCTATAATTCATAGTGATATTTGGGGACCATCTAGAGTTAAAAATATCCTAGTTAGTAAATACGTGTTTTATACACGTATTTACGTATTTTATAAGGGCTACCGAATTATACGCATATAATATTGCAAAAAAAACTGATTAGTCACCCCAAAATGACGTTGTTTTAGTGGGGCTTGACTCAAAATCCAATTAAAACAAAATCTTTTTTCTCTTCTTCCTCAGATCTTCTCTACCACATGGAATTTCAAAAAAAAAAATACATTCAATAGCTCTTTCTTCAACTCATTTTCTCTCTCTTTCTCACATGGAAATTAAAAAGTATTAGTAAAAAATTGAAAAAAGATAAACAGAAAGAAGTAGGCCATTTAGAAACACGAGCCTTTACTACAAAGATTTTCTCATTTTTTCTCTCTTTCTTCCAATTTTCTCTCTCTTTCTCACACCTTTAGAGAGAAGGAGAGAGAAAATGATGTGAGAAAGATAGAGAAAATGAGAAAATCTTTGTAGTAAAGGCTCGAGTTTCTAAATGGCCTACTTCTTCTTGTTTATCTTTTTCAATTTTTTACTAATACTTTTTAATTTCCATTAATTAGGATTATCATTCTCCAAATTATGTTCTCCTCATCACAAGTAATTGGTGCCAGTATGTACATAATCTGTGACTCTTTACTCTCAGTTTTCAACTTTCTTTAAATAATCAGAATCAAATCTTCAATAGTTTAGCTTTTCTTCAAATAATAAGGAATTCAAATCATAAAAAAAAAAAAAAAAAAAAAAAAAAAAAAAAAAACATGTTTGGTTTGACACTATAGTTGAATCTTGGCTAAATATTGTGTTTAAGTCTAGAGACTATAATTTGAATATCAGTTATATACTGTGTATTTGTGTTATTGGTTAATTGAATACTTTGCATTTGAAATGCTATATTGATTTTAACCCAGTAGTCCATAAAAGTGTTAAAACTAAGATTGATATTGCCGTATTTTTCAAAACGTATTATTGACAATGCACCGTATTAAATCCGTATATACCCGTACAATATTTTTCCCATATCCGAATTTTATAGTCGAATTTTTATAAACGTATTTTCACCATTTGCCGTATTATACCCGTAAAATTCCTATACCCTTTTTTTGTCGTACCCGTATTTACTAACGAGGAAAAATATTGCTGGATCAAAATGTTTGATTACTTTCATTGATGGTCACACTAGACTATGTTGGGTTTATCTTATGAAAGAAAAATTTGAAACATTTAGGGTCTTCCAGAATTTCCATTCCATGGTTAAGAATCAATTTCACACACATATTCAAGTCCTGAGAACAGATAATGATAGGGAGTACTTCCATTCTAGCCTAGGAAACTATTTGCTCAGTCATGGGATTATACACCAAAATTCTTGTGTAGATACCCCACAGTAGAATGGTATTGTAGAAAGGAAAAGTAGGCACCTTTTAGAGGTTGCCCGAGCACTTATGTTCACCATGAATGTGCCTAATTATTTATGGGGGGAGGCAGTCCTATCAACAACTTATTTGATAAATCGATTGCCTACTAAGATTTTAGAGTTTCGTACTCCCCTCTCCACATTCTTCGAACATTTCCTGATTTTAGAGCCTTAAACTCTCTGCCTTTGAAAGTCTTTGGGTGTACTACCTTTGTTCATGTTCACTCTCATAACAGAGGCAAGTTAGATCCTAGGGCCATTAAGTGTGTGTTTGTATAGTACTCTCCCACTCAACAAGGATATAAGTGTTACTGCTGTATAAGGAAGAAATTGTTTGTCTCTAAAGATGTGAACTTTTTTGAGTCACAACCTTATTTTCCCAAACCCTTTCTTTAGGGGGAGAACTCACAGATTGATAATGAAAATAGTGTTTAGATAATAACATTTCCCATAAGTCAGACTCCTACATCTACTCAAAATCTACATCCACTCGAAGACTTCTGAATCAAAACTCACTTTTAACTCAAATCCAGCCTCTTACCAATCTTAATTCTATCAGAACAGAATATACCAATCTTAATTCCATCAAAATAGAAAATCTTGAAAACCCTACAGCAGAAGAGAATTTTTGACACTTTGACTCAAGAACATATGAAGATAGGGGGAATTTGGACTAGGCTAAATCAACCAAACCTCAAAGTTTATTCTCAAAAACCTGGTTATCAAGACAGTGAGAATCCTTTTGATGATTTGCATGGCCATTCATCCCAACCGAAAGAAGTTAATGAATCACAGCCTTCAAGTAAGAAAATTTTGCCTCTTAGTGATTATGAGTGCTCTTAGGAAAGGGTTAGGTCTTGTATTCTACATCCTATTTCTCATTCTGTGTCTTATGAGAATCTATCTACTAATTTTTGAGTTTTTGCTGCTAATCTCTCAACCATAGTGGTTCCTAAGTCAATACAAGAAGCATTGGATGATCCTAAATGGAAAGAAGTTGTAATGGAAGAGATGAAAGCCCTTGAAAAAAATGGAACATGGGAATTGGTGAGCTAACCTGAGAGAAAGACTACTGTGGGCTGTAAATGGGTGTTTACAGTAAAATATAAGATAGATGGCTCAGTTAAGAAATACAAGGCAAGGTTGGTAGCTAAGAAATTCACATAGACCTATGGAGTAGATTACCATAAAACCTTTGCCCCTATAGCCAAGCTGAATACTATTTGAGCTCTCCTTTCCCTGGCTGCAAACTTAGATTGACCCTTGCAACAGCTGGATGTAAAGAATGCTTTCTTGACTGGTAACCTGGCAGAAGAGGTGTATATGGAGTTGCCACCGGGTTTTGAAGGTAATCGGACATGGAGGAAGGTTTGTAAGCTAAAGAAATCCTTGTATAGCTTAAAACAGTTTCCTATGGCCTGGTTTGAAAAATTTACCAAGGCTATTAAAAGTTATGGGTTCATATAAGGTTAGACTGATCACACTTTGTTTTTCAAGAATAATGGGGGTAAGATTACTGTCTTAATAGTATATGTAGATGACGTTATTCTTGTAGGAAACAATTTGGAAAAAAATGGAGTAAAAAAGGTTCTTGCCAAGGAGTTTGAGATAAAGGATCTAGGACAATTGAGACATGTTTTAGGGATGGAGGTCTACGAGTAAGAAGGGAATCTCTGTTTCTCAAAGAAAATATGTTTTGGATTTGTTAAAAGAGATTGGAATGTTAGGGTGTAGGCTTGTTGAGACTCTTATTTAGCCAAATGTGAAGTTTGACTAGGACAGTGGAGATACACCAATTGAAAAAGGCAAGTATCAAAGGCTGGTTAGGAGGTTGATATACTTGGCTCATACAAGGCTTGACATAGCCTTCTCTGTAAGTGTGGTAAGCCAAAACATGCATAACCCACTAAAGAAACATCTTGGAGTTGTAAATAGAATCTTAAGGTACCTGAAGGTGACACTTGGGAAATGATTATTTTTTGAGAAAACTAATGAAAGAAAGGTGGAGGCATTCATGGATGCAGATTGGGTAGGTTCAGTGAGTGATAGAAGGTCAACTTCAGGGTATTGTACCTTTGTTTAGGGAAATTTGGTGACTTGGAGAAGCAAGAAGCAAACTGTAGTTGAAAGAAGTAGTACAGAAATTGAATTTCGGGCATTGGCACAAGGTATTTGTAAGCTGGTATGGTTAAAAAGACTCTTGCCAAAGCTAGGAATCAAGAGTTAAGATCCTATGAAGCTCTACTGTGATAACAAGGTTGTGATTGTGATTGCGCATAATCCAGTACATCATGATAGAACCAAGCATGTGGAGATTGATAAGCACTTTATTAAATATAAGATTGACGACAAGCTGTTGTGTGTTATCTATCTACCTAGTAGCCAATAGACTACAGACATTCTTAGAAAATGATTGTCTAGATAGAGTTTTGACAATCTAGTTTCGAAGTTGGGAGTGCTAAATATTTTCTCACCAACTTGAGGGGAAGTGTAGAAGTTTTTGATAAGGATAGTAAGGGTTTTTAAACCTAGGATTTATCTTAATTTTATTTGTTTGAAAAAAGGGATAATCCTGGACCTAAGAGTTGTCAGGAGATCCTAATAAAGTCTATATGACTAGACTGTTGTAACCTATGCCAAAGTAGAATAAAATAATAAAAATTATCAGGTGTTTTCTTTCTGATTTCAATTGTGAATGCATTATGTTCTTCCTTTAAACCACAAGTTCAACTTTGATTCCTAATTGTTTATTATTAGATTATATTGCTTCCAATTCCAACAATTATTGGATGAACATGGGTATTTAAGAAGAAAGAAGGAATCTTAAGGATTAAAGCTGCAAGGTTCAAAGCAATGTTTTAAACCTAGCCCGGCTCGACTGATTGAAGCAGTTCAACCGGAACCTAGGGCCTTCACCGGCTAGGTTACCAATTTCCCTATTCACCAAAACCCTTAGAAATTGGGATGATAATCAGTGAACAATTGAAGGTTGAGATCTTGGGGGTTTTGAAGAGGAAGGACTAGTGAGTGCAATAGTGGTGACGGAGGTGATTTTCGATGAGTGAATTGATCGAAAATCGAAAAAAACCTGCAGCGGCAATAGTCGACGATTGGCGAGGCAAACGGGAGTAGGGTGAGATAGGTTTTGGTCAGGAGGCTGAGGGGATTATTTTCTTAGTGATGGGGAGGGTTGGTTGTCGACGCTAACAGTGGTGAGATCTGGCCTAAGTTGTCAACATCGGAATTGGTGAGATTTGGCTGAAATCGAACGGATTTCGGCTAGATCTTGGGTAGATTTTCTAGAGAATGGCTCAAATGATGATTGGGGTTGCATTTGGTGTGTTGCTGCTGCCAACCAATTGACTGCTGATTTGTATTTGGGATGTGTTTGCTAAATTTCAAACCTATAGGGACTTATGAATTTTTAGGGGTATATTTGCTTAATTTTAAACTTTTGGGCACCCGATTTGACCGACCGGTCAACCACTTAAACCGATCGACCCGAGACCCTATAACTTTGCTGGGTTCACCTTGGGTTGGTTATTAAAACATTGGTTCGAAGCACGCTTAGTTGGAAAGGGTTATAATCAAAGAGATGGTGTGGACTTTAACGAGGAATTATCTTTAGTTGTGAAACATATTTTTAGCAGCCATGGCTGTAGTGTTTAATATTAAATTTATATAGTTGGATAGCAAAACAGCATTTTGACCTGGTAAACTTGAAGAACAAATTTATATCCATTTGCCATAGGGCTTCATTGTTCATGATAAAGAAGGTCATGTTTGCTTGTTCATGATAAAGAAGGTCATGTTTGCTTGTTCATGAAGTCTCTATCTGGCCTAAAGTAGGCTCATCGGCAACTACTCTGGATATTGTTCATGCGGTTAGTAGAATTTCTAGCTTCATGAGTGATCAAAGCCAACTATAGTTTAGGGCAGTAAAAAAAATTCTCAAGTACATAAACAAGATAAAAAGTTTCTAAATCAATTACATTAAAGAAGAAGAAAATCCATTGACGGTAGGGAAAACATGTCCGAATAAGTGAATCCAATTACAGTTATGTGGAAAAAACAAATACAGCCTAAGCTTTTGACTTTTGTGCTAAAACTTGAAAATCCTGTAAAAAATTAGTATATGAAACAAAATACAATCTTCAGACCATCCAAAGCAAGTCAAAACACTTAATAAAACTTAATTTAGATCAAATTTGCAATTGTGATCATCCACCAGCTTCAAATATTTGTACTAAAACTGGGAATTATGCAATTTAACAGATGCCAAGACTTTGGGAAACTATATTTAGAATAAGTTATGCGATTTTCCTTCAACACCGGGCCCAACAAGGGAAAATGAAGCTAAGCCTTCTGAAGTTTGGTTTGTTCTAATGCAAATCAAACTAACATTCTAAGCATTGTATTGGAACTAAGAAATCATACAAGAATTACTGTTTGAACAACAAAATCCAATATTCAAATCCTCAAAGGATGTTAGAACACTGATATTACATAAAAGTACCCTAATAGATGTGAAAAGAATAAAAAATATCCACATAAACGTAAAAGAGACAACTTTATGAATTGATATGTACCTTTTTTTCATGTATCTTTTGTATGGTGATATCGAGGTCAGTCTCCCAACACCATTCAGTTAGTTCCTCATTGTGCCACACTCTCCGCAATTTCGGTGTGCTTAAGACTCCTCTAGAGAAATTCATTAGCTTGGGACATTGTATCACATCTAGATATTCCAAAGATGGGAACTTGAAGGTGTAATTTCCAGAATAGAAGTTTTCAAAACTTTCTAAATCCTTAAGTGATAACCACTCCAATTTGTTAAAAACAATTTCACCTTCTGATACATCTCCCTTGTTTGCCACAATATTTGTCATTTTTTTGCATCCATAAATTCTCATTTCCTTGAGTTGCACTAGACTTTTAGCTGTTGGCAATGATACCATGCTTTCCAATATGTTCATCTTTGTACACACAAACTTGTCAGATTTTGGAAAGATGTTGAGAATGGTATCATATTGATCATATTGTCACAACCATCTACAAAGAGAATTTCAAGATTTTGAAGAACTGAGTTCAGCTTGGAATCTTCTTTCCACATACACTGTAGATTAAGAAGTCTAAAAAGATCTAATTTTTTTATCCGTGTAATCCTCCCTGCATGTTTCTCAACTTCCTCATATGAGAACAACTTTTGTATAAACTATTATTTAGTGTCAGCACTTCCACATTGTAAAATATCTCAAGTAAAACTACTGATTCATCATTCACGACCCCAAGAGATTTCAGTTGGTCAAAAAGGTGTTTTGGATATTGGCCTTGCCATATCTTCATGAGGTCTTTCATTTCTAATTCCAAGTCCTCCAATTTGAGGAAGACCTGCAGATCAATAAAAAAAAGAAAAAGCAAATTCAAGCTGATTTTTTTCCAAACATTTTCACATCACAATTAATAGATAAGTATATTTTTAAATATATTTCAAGTTTTCTAGTAAACAAGGGAGAAATATTAAATATATAAGTATATTTTTATTCAAATCTTGCATGACTTTAACGGAAAATTTTGGCAAGCTCCAAGAAAAATATATGTACCCAAGGCGGAGTCAGCCCCTTTGAGGTAGGCCTGGGCCTACCCTCATATTTGAAAAAAAAATTATTAATATACAAGCCATAAAAAATTGTTAATTAACATATATACCTAGATTTACTTTTAGATTTTTAAAAAATAAGAACTATTATACATACTGTATATCTAAGTCTACAAAAAAACTTGTTATTAAAATATATATATTTCAAACCCACATTATATTAAAAGTTTAAAACTCTCTCCAGTGTTTTTCTACACGGTTTTACCTTTTTTTTTATGATTTTATCTTCAAATTCTTTACTCTCTCTTTCTCTTTCTCATGTTATTTGCTCTTAAATTTTTTGAAGACTGAAATTGTTAAATTTTCACCACTCAAGGTGTTATAATTTGCTCCGTTTTTTAATTTATCGATTTTAGGTATGTGTATTATTCATTTCAATTTAGATTATTTAAGGATTGAATCATTTTTTTTCTTTTTGAGGTTTTTTATTCTAATTTGAAAGAAAAATATATTAATTTTGTGAGTTTATTTTGTATTTTCTGTCTAAGAATGAATCTGTTTTCTCAAATTAAAACCTCAACTATATTTTAAAGGACGTTATTCTTCACCCTTTACCCACCACTTTCCTACATTTTAAACGTCACCGTTCAGTTGTTCAAAATTATTAAAGAAATTTGAGTTACCATCTATGTTTATACTAAAAAAATTTCCCTCATTTTATTAATTCATATTAAAAGTCAAGGCAACGTTGACTTGATTTAAGTTTTGGTTGACTTTAGCTTAATTAGGCTAAGTTTGATGAATGCTATAAAAATTTATACTATAATCTTTGAAAACCAAAAATAAAAATATCAAAAGAAGGTTTTGTTCAAGGTTTACTTAACACTTTTACTCAAAAGTTTGCTTCTCATAGATTTATTCAAGTAAGAAAATATTGTGTTATTGTATATTCTTTTTTCTCGGGTTCTTAATATTGTATTTTTTTTTTTATTAAGGTTTGGTGATTTTTGAAAGTTTTCACTAGTTATTTGGCAAATAATGGCAAAGCCGCGGAGGCCCCCTCTGGACAAAAATCCTGGATCCGCCACTGTATGTACCCAAAGATTTTTCCTTGCTATTCCATTCAAATCAAAGAAAATCGCAATAATCAAAAGTTTCCTTCTCTGTACTTCCTTCTTTATAAAATGAAATTTCAATTTGAACAATATTCCAAATAATAAGAAAAATATTTGAAACTGCCATGAAAATGAAATATGTTGAATGATAATAGTGTCAAACCAACTGTTACGTCACTTGAGATATCAGTTGGGAAATATGATTACTTTATTAATAAGAACAAGTGTCCTACTGCAAGCAAGCCGATAAAATGATAACATTAACGAACATTTTCACATAATATGAACATGATCTTAGTTTATCGAAAATTTAGGGGAGTTAACAATGTGTAGTTGTTGAATGTTGAAGAATTAAGAATGTATTGTTCTTAGGATTATATTTTTGCCTATTTAGGACACTGTCTTGGTGCAAATCAAGTCTTGGCACAGTAAACAGGATTCCATAATCTTTTCCTGTAACTGCGCATTGCCAATATAGAACCTTTGAACTGCAACAAGAATACTATTCCTATGCTAGAATAGTAAAACATGAGAACATATTCTTCTAAGTGCATTTATAGAGAGAGGTTAGTAGCAAAGAAAGATTGCATATTAGTATATGAAGAATGCAAGACAGGATTATTGAATTGACATTTGTCTTCATTCTCTTACAATAAAATACGAACTTGGCCATTAAATCAACAACTAAAAAGAAATTAGTTCAATTGTCACAAAAAAAAATAAGGAAAAATCAATCAACATAAAATATCAAAATAAAGTTGATAGTTTAATTGATATAATGTCTACTGTTAAATGGTTCTAAAACTAAGTTTGATCAAATTGGACTAGTATGCATTTTGAATTATAAATGATACAGACAACACCAACAACTTCCAATTATATGTTCACAGTATAAAGAAATGAAATTGATTTCATACCTTTTCAACTACGAAGAGGGAATTTTGATTTAAACTATCAGGTTGGCCCTCACCAATAGTTTCTTGAAAGTTGAAAAGTTCTGACCCAAATACCTTTACTTCGTCACACCCACAAACACTCAAATTCTTTAACATTCGCCAGTCTGAAGTATGTATCCCAGAGTAGAAAGTACTAAGTTGTGTTAGATTCCAGAATCTCGAAGAGGTCACTTGAGGAAAGACAAACATAGCAGCTGCCTCTGCCTCTGCCTCTCCTTCGTTTGCAACAATCTCCTCTACTCCACAATCAATCATCGCAAGCTCTTCTAGTTGTAAAAGACTCGTGGCGATGGAGGCTGGAAAGAGCCTTTTCAGACTCTTGACATTTGAAAACTCCCACTACATGTAGTTTTGGAAAAGAGAGCATTCCTTGAGGATCCTTATTGCATATTTGCCTCTGTTTTGGTAGTCTACTAATAACCAATTCTTTCAGCTCAACATTAATTATTATTATTACTTAAAAAGATCTCGATTTTCAAATTATTACAATAACATTATTTCTTTTGTTATTGTAATAATACAATAACAAAATAAATAATGAGTTAATTCAGGTCATAGTGTAGCAAAATACTGTTCAAAATCACTGTTCACAATTCACACGCTATAGTAGTTTACTGTTTATCTGTAGCACTGTTCATTTCTTAGTTAAATTAAGGACGAGATAAATCTAGAAGGTTTTAATTTAGAAGACTCTAGAATTGATTTTAGGTTACGCTTGGTCAGCCTGGAGGGTGCACTTGGTCAACTGTGTTAGGTGGTCCCGTAATCTAGGAGAAAAACTGGAACTTTTAGGTTAGAATTATTTTAGAAATGTCTAATTTCTTAAGAAGATTAGGAAGTAGCAGTAAACAAGATGATATTAGTAGTAGTAACGCTATTAAAATTAATAATCAACAACAAAACACAGACAATAATCAAGAATTAATAAAATCTATTAACACAAAAAAAAAAAAAAATCAATATGACAAAAATTGATCAACACGTACATAACTGGAACATATCACCAGTTAGAAAAGACACAATAAATCTAATCGGTAGTTTTGAATTTATGTCAGATTACTCTATTAAAACAACAGAAGACACAATAATGATAACCGAAGAAAAGGTTGAAGAAATTCAACTTTTTTTCTAAAGAAACAATACATAAACATAGACAAAACAATTATAATTTTTTACACATAGGATTAGTACAAGTAGCAATAAAACCATTATTTAGATTAGGACAAAACATTCTAATATTAGTTATGTTAAGAGATGCAAGAAATTTAAACTTCAATAACTCTTCATTAGTAGTATTAAATTCTAATTTAGAACGTGGTCCAGTATATTTGATTGTTTTCCAAACTTTACAGTAGGATTATATGATCCAACAATAATGTTTGCATTAACTATTAATTTAAAAGCTTCTAATCTTACTTATCAAGATAAAACCCAACCAGTAGCATTAATCTATAGAATTTATTACAAAGTTATGAATACCACAATAAGTCCAAGAGTTATTGGGATGTTCCCACCAGGACACACAGTTATTATGGAAGTTGATAAAACAAAACATAAAACTTTTACACCAAAAAGATTAGTTTCGGATGAAACTGTTAAACAAACAGATTATAAATTAGAAAAATTATGCCCTCCAAAACCTCTACATGATCAAAATGAATATGAAATATAACAAATAATATAAGAACCAGATGATACAATAAGATTAAAATTTAGAGAAACTTCTTTAGAACAAAATCAACCCATAATTACTAATAAAAATCATCACAACCCTAGGATTGAAGAAATCACTACACCTAGGCTCTCATAAGCAAGTTCAACAAGTAAATTAGTAGGTGAAAATTACCACCCTTATGTATCAAAACCTGCAAATGAAAATACATCAACTCCACGTAGTAGTGCATCAACACAATTAGAAGTATTAGGAAACTATAGTCAAATTAACACAATAACTAAACCCTAAATTAATAAAGAATTACTAAAACAAGAATTCCTGCAAAATTATAATAAAGAAAAAAGAAAAATTTTCTTTAAATTATTTAAACCAGAAGAACAAAATACCCTTAGATCTAAATGGTATAATACACAAGAAAAATTAAAACAAAATACATATTTCTTTAATTGGTTAGAAAATAGAAAATATTATCAAATTTTAAGTGAAAAGAAAACTAATTTTGTATCAACTAATAGAACAAAAAATTGGCAAACATCAACATATAAAATTATTACATTTGTACATCCACCTTTTGAAGAACTAAAAATAGAACATCAACAAACAAAAATAATAGCTTCACCCTTTATAAGAATTAATAAAATAGATGATAATAAAAAACAACCAACTTTAAGCGATATTAAAAATATTCAACATCAAAACAATTACTCTAATCAAATTCTCCACACTATTAGTCAACAAATGAATAGGACATAAGATAGTACTACACACATAATTACAAAATTTTCAAAAACCCTTGAAAAGGAGATAGTAGAAATAGAAAATCCAACTTCTAATTCAACACCTTTATATTCACAAAAATATGTTAAACCATTTTTTGAACCCTTTGATATTCCAAAAGAAGAAATAATAAAATTCAATAATCATAACACTATTTTAGAAAATATTAGTAAAAAATTTAAAGAATTAGCACCTTCAAAATAAAAAATTAATGTTCTTACAGAATCCAACCCCATAAAAGAATTAAATCAAAATTTTCAAAACTTATCCACTAATAAAATGAGAAACAATATGAGATATCCAAAAACTCGAAATTATTACCCAAGACCTTCCTTACTAGATATATAATTCGAAGATGTAACACAAATATCAAAATCTACCTATAGTGGAACAAGAATAGATGAATGGAATATAGCTGGATAAACTAAACATCAATTATTAAATGTTTTACAAGAAATGACAATGTCAGCATTAACCCATAAAGTCCACGAAAACACTGATCACTAAATAGCAAAAATATTAGTTTCAGGATTCATAATAATGTTAAAAAATTGGTAGGATAATGATTTAATAGAAGCTCATCAAAAATTAATATTACATGCAACAAAAAATATTAGAAAAGTCAAAACAGAAGGTACTAGTCAAATGGAGTATGAGCAAGAAGAAGAAGACTAGTCTACATTAATCTCTACAATAACTAAAAGCTTCGTAGGAAACCCAACAAGTTTTCAGAAAAGATCACAATAAATATTATCAAACTTAAAATATCCAACTATGACAGATTTTAGATGCTATAAGGATATGTTTTTACAAAAAGTATTTACAAGAATAGATTGTCGGAAACCGTATTGGAAAGAAAGGTTACTAGATGGTCAACCTATATTATTTAGTCAAACTATTAAAAATGCATTATACAAAAAATTTGATAGAAATATACCTTATGAAGATTTAACTTATGGAGATTTAATTAGTTTTATTAACAATGAAGCTTTAATAATTTGTACTGATTTAAAATTAAAAGCTAAATTAAAAAAATGAATTAAAACATAAGAAAACAAAATTAAGTGGATTTTGTAATCAATATGATTATGAAAAAATATTACCTCCCTCTATTCAATATAAAAGAGATAAAAAAAACAAAAACAATGTAGAAGACCTTATTATAAAAGAGATTATAAATATGACCAAAAATCTTATGATAAGCCTTATAAAAAGAAAAAATCTTCCACTAAGAAAATATCCAAAAAAACCTATCACATGTTAGAAATATAAACAACAAGATCATTATGTAACTAAGTGTTATATGAAAAATCAAATTAAAAAATTAGAAAAAGATTCAGAATTAAAACAACAATTATTAAATATTATTCAAACAAACTCTGAAAAAGAATCTAGTTATGATACATATAATATAGATATGATTTATCAAATTTAAGAAAACTCTTCTGAAACAATGAATGAGTCTTCACAAGATTCTGACGATTGTGATTACATGGGGTCTTCTTATTTTGCAATGAAATCAATAAATATGATATCAACCACTAGACCTAAGTCAATAAATGTTATCACTAAATCAAAAGATTTTTTGTTAGATATTATTGATAAAATTTAGGATGAAGATATTAAAAGAGAATATTTATCAAAACTTAAAGAATTAATTTTATCTGAAGAAAAACAAAAAGATGTAGATTCTTATAATTAAAAAGATTTGAAAAACCTACACAAGTTACTCTAAGTGGCTT
Organism: Pistacia vera; assembly: GCF_008641045.1. Lineage (NCBI taxonomy): Eukaryota > Viridiplantae > Streptophyta > Magnoliopsida > Sapindales > Anacardiaceae > Pistacia > Pistacia vera. The sequence continues at coordinate 1,124,599 of NW_022196018.1, read as the reverse complement.
ACAAGAAGAAATTAATATTCTTAAAAATCAAGTCAAAGAATTACAAAAGGATAATTTTGAAATTAAGAGAGATTTATTATGCTTAAAAGTCTCTAAAGAAACTATAGGACAATCATCAACCTCAAAATCAGAATTAAAAATCATTGAAGAAACTGAAGAATTATTTATTAATGAAATCTCTAGAATTCAATTTAAAAAATAGAATGTTTACATTAGAATTAATATTAATCATTAATTAGATATTATTACACAAGTCTTAGTAGATACTAGAGCTGATCAAAATTATGTATGAGGTAATGATTAATTCTAACAAAATATTATGAAAAAACAAAGGATTCATTACGTTAATGGTCAACAATTAAATATTAATTATAAATTATCTAATGCTCATGTATGTATACAAAATTTTGCATCAAAAATATTTTTATCCTAGTAAAAGATTTAAATCAAGATGTTATATTAGGAACCTTTTTTATTACTCATATTTACTCATTCACAGTTAATAATAAAGGAATTACAATAAATATTTTAAGATAGTAACTTTTGAATTTATTAATCCTCCATTAGTAATTAAAAAAATATTTCCATACCTAGGATAAATGCTATTACTAAATTAGAGAGTGTAGAAATTGTTCCCACAAAAGAATGGCTCGAGACTAGAAAATATTGGATGCTTGCATTACAAAAACATGTTTTAAATTTTTTGCATTAAAATTTAAAAATTTTCAAAATCATGTTTTCAATAAAATACTAGAATCAAAAAAATTTTACTCTAAAAGTCACTCTTATAATAACTTTCAGGATGAGATTTTTTGAGAGAAAGTGAGGAAAGGATGGGCACTCCCATCAAACCACAAAATAATCCAAAATCAAAAGTAGCTTATGCAATGCTACCACCTCAACAACCTATTACCCCACAATCAAAACCTTCAAAACCCAATAAACAGAAAACCATTATTACCCAACCAAATTGGTTTACTCTTCTAGATGAAGACTTTATTTCTTCATCACCACCAAAAAATTACTAACAAGCCCTTCCAATACCAACATCTTATTCACCTTCTCCATCAAAACCTATTAACATTAATCCAACTTTTCAATACATTGAAAAAGAAACAACCCAATCAATTTGTATTATTAAACCCGAATTCTGGGACAAACTCTTCAAAAAACCTTATCAAAAAATTTCCCTCCAGATTTTTATTTTATTCTTAATGATCTATTAAAAACAAGAACCTTTTATGAATTTATTTTAGTTGATATTGATTCAATTGAAATTACCCATAATCCAGATAGAATTGATCCAAATAAAATTGCTTTTTCAAAATGCAAAATCAAAAAATTCTTGAGACCACAAGATTGGCGTATTGGAATTTATAAAAAACACCCAATTTCTCAAACTTTAATTCCTCAAGAATTTTCTTATAAAGATTATCAAAAAACATGTTTTATACTTTCTGTTTATCATATACAACATATTCTTGGTTCTTTATATTTAACAAAACTTGTCCAAAAGCTTTTCCAAAATTGTTTCATTTTTGTGGTTTAAATGAAAAAATTCTCCCACCTTCGGTTTCGAAAAGATATCAATTATTCGCCAAAAAATTCAATAACAGTGAAGAACCTTTGCTAGCATTTTCCAGCAATTTTATATCACTACACCTCCTCCTCCAAAATTCAGAGAATTACGAAAGAAATTCTTTATTAAATGGTGGCCTGGCTTTTCCATCCAAAATGTTAGCCCACAAGCTGTGCGAGTATGGATTTCTCAACACCCTCATTTATATCAACCTCAACAACAATCAACATTTCTAATGCAAAAATCAAAACTTCTGGTTGATTTCGCTCAATGCCAAACTACTCAAGATATGGACAAAATTATTATGGTCATTGGATCTTTCTCATCTCAAAAAACAGATTCGGACATCATCGAGTGATTAAGACGAAGATGACTATAATGCAATGTTCCATGATATATTATGATTTCAATAACTCATCAAAAGAAATGACGACGACTCAACATCAGCTTTATTACGTGTTCAATACTTTCAGTGGATATCAAGATTTTTCAAGATTCCTTATCAACAAGATCATTTTGCCGGTCAATATCAAGACAAACTCTCAATAATTCAAGAGACAAATTCAAGACAACTCATCAACTAATTTATATTTTATTTTGTATTGTAATAATGAAGATGGATTCAAATGTATTTGAAATCCACTCCTGTATCACTTGGAATGGAAGAGTAGAAGTCAAGAACGAGAGAGCAAAAATTTATAGTGTCCTTTGAAAAACACTTTGTAAAAATCACCAAGCAATAAACTTTTCTTCATCAAATTTCTACTTGTAAGTTATTATTCATTATTTCTTTTCTTTTCACATTTATTATTACAATAACATTTACTATTCAATACATGTCTTTTATTATATCCTCAATTTTTTAAGATCCTGCCTTATATGTAACAACTAATACAACAAAAAATTGGCAAACATCAACAAATAAAATCATTACATCTTTACATCCACCTTTAGAACAAGCAAAAATAATAGCATCACCCTATTGATGATGATAAAAAACAACCAACTTTAAGAGATATTAAAAATATTCAACATCAAAATAATTACTCTAATCAAATTCTCCATACTATTAGTTAACAAATGAATAGGACAAAAGATAATACTACACACATAATCACAAAATTTTCAAAAACCCCTGGGAAGGAGATAGTAGATATAGAAAATTCAACATCTATCTTCACAAAAATATGTTAAACCATTTTTTGAACCCTTTGACATTCCAAAAGAAGAAATAATAAAATTTAATAATCATAACACTATTTAGAAACTATTAGTAAAAAACTTAATAAATTAGCACTTTCAAAATCAAACATTAATGTTCTTATAGAATCAGACCCTATTGAAGAAGTAAATCAAATTTTTTAAAACTTATCCATTAATAAAATGAGAAATAATATGAGATATCCTAAAACTCAAAATTATTACCCATGACCTTCCTTACCAGATATACAATTCGAAGATATAACACAAATATCAAAATCTACCTATAGTGGAACAAGAATAGATGAATGGAATATAGATGGATTAGCTAAACATCCAATATTAAATATTTTACAAGAAATGACAATGTTAGCATTAACCCATAAAGTCCTCGAAAACACTGATCACCAAATAGCAAAAATATTAGTTTCAGGATTCACAAGAATGTTAAAAAATTGGTGGGATAATGATTTAACAGAAGCTCATCAAAAATTAATATTACATGCAACAAAAAAGATTAAAAAAGTCGAAACAGAAAGTACTAGTTAAATGGAGTATGAAGAAGAAGAAGAAGAAGAAGAAGAAACAGTCTCTACATGAATCTATGCAATAACTAAAAGCTTTGTAGGAGACCCAACAAGTTTTCAGAAAAGATCACAAGAAATATTATCAAACTTAAAATGTCCAACTATGACAGATTTTAGATGGTATAAGGATATGTTTTTACAAAAATATTTACAATAACAGACTGTAGGAAACCCTATTGGAAAGAAAGGTTCCTAGATGGTCTACCTAGATTATTCAATCAAACTGTTAAAAATGCATTATACAAAAAAATTGATGGAAATATACCTTACGAGGATTTAACTTATAGAGATTTAATTAGTTTTATTAACAATGAAGCTTTAATAATTTGNTCCATTAATAAAATGAGAAATAATATGAGATATCCTGAAACTCGAAATTATTACCCAAGACCTTCCTTACCAAATATACAGTTCGAAGATGTAACACAAATATCAAAATCTACCTATAGTGGAATAGGAATAGATGAATGGAATATATTAAATGTTTTACAAGAAATGACAATGTCAGCACTAGCCCATAAAGCCCATGAAAACTCTGATCGCCAAATAGCAAAAATATTAGTTTCAGGATTAACAGGACTGCTAAAAAATTTGTGAGATAATGATTTAACAGAAGCTCATCGAAAATTAATATTACATGCAACAAAAAAGATTAGAAAAGTTAAAACATAAAGTACTAGTCAAATGGAGTATGAACAAGAAGAGGAAGACGCGGTCTCTACATCAATCTATGCAATAACTAAAAGCTTTGGAGGAGACCCTATTTGAAAAGATCACAAGAAATATTATCAAACTTAAGATGTCTAACTATGGTAGATTTTAGATGGTATAAGGATATGTTTTTACAAAAAGTATTTACAAGAACAAACTGTAGGAACCCTATTGGAAAGAAAGGTTCCTAGATGGTCTACCAAGAACATTTAGTCAAACTGTTAAAAATACATTATACAATAAAATTTGATGGAAATATACCTTATAAATATTTAACTTATGGATATTTAATTAGTTTTATTAACAATGAAGCTTTAATAATTTGTACTGATTTAAAATTAAAAGCTAAATTAAAAAATGAATTAAAACAAAAGAAAACATAATTAAGTGGATTTTGTAATCAATATGATTATGAAAAAATATGACCTCCCTCTGTTCAATATAAAAGAGATAAAAAATAAAAACAATATAGAAAACCTTATTATAAAATATGAACAAAAATGTTATGATAAGCCTTATAAAAAAAAAAAAAAAAAAAAAATCTTCTAATAAGAAAATATCCAAAAAACCTATCACATGTTGGAAATATAAAAAACAAGGTCATTATGCAACTAAGTGTCCTATGAAAAATCAAATTAAAAAATTAGAAATAGATTCAGAATTAAAACAGCAATTATTAAATATTATTCAAATAGACGCTAAATAAAAATCTAGTTATGATACAGATAACGTAGATATAATTTATCAAATTCAAGAAACTCTTCTGAAACAATATGTGAGTTTTCATAAGATTCTGATGATTGTGATTGTGATTGCATGGGGCCTTACTACTGTGCAATGAAATCAATAAATATGATATCAACCTCTAGACCTAAGTCAATAAATGTTATCACTAAATCAAAAGAATTTATATTAGATATTATTGATAAAATTCAGGATGAAGATGTTAAAAGAGAATATTTATTAAAACTTAAAGAATTAATTTTATCTGAAGAAAGACAAAAAGACGTAGATTCATATAATTTAAAAGATATATTAAAAAGATTTGAAAAACCCACACAATTACTCTTAGTGACTTACAAGAAGATATTAATATTCTGAAAAATCAAGTCAAAGAATTACAAAAATATCATTTTGAAATTAAGACAGATTTATTATGCTTAAAAGCCTCTAAAGAAACTATTGGACAACCATCAACCTCAAAATCAAAATTAAAAATTGTTGAAGAACTAAAGAATCGTTTATTAATGAAATCTCTAGAATTCAATTTCAAAAATTGCATGTTTATATTATGATTAATATTAATCATGAACTAGATATTATCAATCAAGCCTTAGTAGACAAAGTAGCTGACCAAAATTGTATGAGAGAAAGATTAATTCCGATAAAATATTATGAAAAAACAAAAGAAAGATTACATGAAGCTAATGGTCAACAATTAAATATTAATTATAAATTATCCAATGCTCATGTATGTATACAAATTTTTTGTATTAAAAATACTTTCATTCTAGCAAAAGATTTAGATCAAGATCTTATATTAGGAACCCTCTTTATTACTCAAATTTACCCTTTTATAGTAAACAATAAAGGAATTACTACAAATATTTTAGGACAAGAAGTAACATTTGAATTTGTTAATCCTCCATTAGTAAAAGACATTAGTAATTTCAAAAATGTTTCCATATCTAGGATAAATGCTATTACTAAATTAGAGAGTCCAGAAATTGTTCCCACCAAAGAATGGCTCAATACTAGAAAAATTTTGGATGTTTGCATTACAAAAACATGTTTTAAACTTTTTACATTAAAATTTAAAAATTTTCAAAATCATGTTTTCAATAAAATACAAGAATCGAAATTTTTTTACTCTAACAGTCTCTCTCATAATAACTTTCAGGACGATATATTTTTGAGAGAAAGTGAGGAAAAGATGGGCACTCTTATCAAACCACAAGCTAATCCAAAATCAAAAGCATTGTATGCAATGCTACCACCTCAACCACCTATTACCCCACAATCAAAACCTTCAAAACCCAATAAATAGAAAACCATTATTACCCAACCAAATAGGTTCACTCTTCTAGATGAATAATCTGTTTCTTCATCACTACCAAAAAATTACCAACAAGCCCTTACAATACCAACATCTTATTCACCTTCTTCATCAAAACCTATTAACATTAATCCAACTTTTCAATACATTGAAAAAGAAACAACTCAATCAATTTGTATTATTGAACCCGAATTCTGGGGACAAACTCTTCAAGAAACCTTATCAAAAATTTTCCCTCCAGATTTTTATTTATTCCTGATGGTTTATTAAAAACAAGAATATTTTATGAATTCATTTTAGTTGATACTAATTCAATTGAAATTACCTATAATCCAAACATAAATGATCCAAATAAAATTGCTTTTTCAAAATGCAAAATCAAAAAAGTCTTAAGACCACAGGATTGGCGTATTGGAATTTATAAAAAATGTCCATTTTCTCAAACCTTTATTCCTCAAGAATTTTCATATAAAGATTATCAAAAAGTCTGGTTTTATACTTTCTGTCTATCACATACAACACATTCTTAGTTCTTTATATTTGATAAAACTTGTCCAAAAACTTTTCTAAAATGGTTTCAACAATGGTTTCATTTTTTTGGTTTAAATAAGAAAATTCTCCCACCTTCAGTTTGGGAAGGATATCAATTATTCGCCAAAAATTTCAAAAACAGTGAAGAACTTTTCCTAGCATTTTCCAGCAATTTCTTAATTGCTTGGATAATGAGTTGGCAATTTTATATCACTACACCTCCTCCTCCAAAATTCAGATAATTATGAAGAAAATTCTTTATTAAATGGTGGCCTAGCTTTTCCATCCAAAATGTTAGCCTACCAGCCGTACAAGTATGGATTTCTCAACACCTTCATTTATGTCAACCTCAACAACAATTAACATTTCTGATGCAAAAATCAAAACTTCGGGTTAAGTTGGCTCAATGCCAAACTACTCAAGATATGGACAAAATTATTATGGCCATTGGATCTTCCTCATCTCAAAAAGCAAATTCGAACAACACAAAGTCACCAAGTGATCAAGACGAAGATGACTATTATGCAATGTTCTATGATCAATTATGATTTCAGTAACTCATCAAAAGAAAGGACAATGACTCAGTGTTGGAGTAGATGCCCTAGAGCCAATCAATTATTGTAGAATTGACTCTTTGTAATAATGTTTATTAATCAATAAAAGGCATTATCCACTATATCACGTAAATCATATTATATGTATTGATATATGTCTTTATGATGGTTGAACCGTGATGAGGGTATCAAGTGTTTTAAATCTTGATAGTGAGAACCCTATGATCACATATGGTAGCCATTCTAGAAATGTTCGTAGCCCTAGTATTATTCTGACCAAGGACACAGATAATACGATAAGGCTATCATAGTGTTGAACGACCCTGTCGAAAGGCAGCGATTGATCTCACTTGTCAAGGTTGTTTGCTGACAACCTGGTGCGATACATGGGTGCTTGCTGTAGGCAAGATCATTGGACAGACCCACCAAAGGATTCCATATAGATGGTAACCTAGTGTCTATGGAATAAATCCTCTAACGGATGATGGTGCATGTGATCCTTAGATTTGAGATCACCGGAGCGCCTTGTGCAGCAATTGGTGTTGTTTGACACTAGCCCAATGTAGTTCTATTCAGAGCTATCAATACGGTAGTGATTGGCTACATTGAGAAGTGTATCGAGACTATGGTGGATCGACAAAGGATTTATCACTCCTAGGTACAGGAGAAGTTATCTCACTGGGTAATTCGGTAAATGGCAATGACACTAAATATGTGGCCACAGTGGGATTGAGTTGTTGCTCAATCCAATTTAATATTTCGATCATTAGTCCATTAACTGAATACAAACATGTCGTGGATATCTGAGGTTGACACTATTTATGTACCTCAGTCTCGATGAGATAACAGTTGATGAAAGGATTTGATTGCACGGTAACCATAACATTGACAGGTTACGATTTCACTGAATCCGGATCTATCAGGTGGCCATGATGCATTGCTAGGGGTCAATCTTGGTCTATGTGTAGTGAGACGATTAATTAGTATTAATCGCGATATTACACACTGCTGATATGATGAGGAGCCTATGGGCCCCACACTTAGAAGATAATTTAAGAATCAATTTGTGAGAAAGGTATTTTCATCTTTCAAGACCAAAGGGTATTTTGGTAATCTCACAGTGCAATTAAATTTGTTGAGGTTGTTGCCTGTATTTAATTTGAATATTAAAATTAAATTAGTGAGATTATATTTAAATATATCTATGTATATATATTTAAATGAATTATTATTATTAATTAAATGTTAATATATTATTATATATATTAATTGATTTTAATTATAATAATAATTAATTAATTAAAATGCCATAAAGGGTGTGTTTGGTTGCAAGGGTGAACTAGGGTTGGGGTCCATGGCTATTCCTAAGTGGAATAGGGTTTTAATTGTTGCACTATATAAGTGCAACTTAAAATTAAAACAAATGAGATTATTCATTCAATTAAAACCCTAGCCACCCAAAAGGTTCTCTCTCTCTCACGTTTTCTTCTTCAAGTGAAGAAGAAAATTTTTCAATTTTGATTATTCTTGATTCTTTATGTCGGCAATTGTTCTAGCAAAACAATTGTCGATTCTTCGGATTATCTTCGTGTAGACTTCCGTGAGTGGGATCCTACATTAGATCGATTAGCGAACAATCAGTGGTGAACAGTAATCGGTGAATAGTATTCATATCCGAAATCAAAGATATTCGCAGAAGCCTCCAAACGTCAGTATGAACTAAATCCTTGTATGAATTTTTTTTTAATACAATTTTATTTTACGTTTCAGTTTATGCATGAAAAACGTTATAATCTATACTCGGATCTTGGTTCGTGTAATTGATCGATTCGTTTTAAATATTACGTTTTTCCGCTGTGTGAATCTAGTCAATTACTAACACTCAGCACCAGCTTTATTATGTGTTCAATACTTTCGATGGATATCAAAATTTTTCAAGATTCCTTATCAACAAGATCATTTTGTCGGTCAATATCAAGACAAGCTCTCAATAATTCAAGACACATATTCAAGACAGCTCATCAACTTATCAATTGCTTTATATTTTATTATGTATTGTGATAATGAAGATGGATTCAAATGCATTTGAAATTCGCTCCTTTTGTAGTATAAATATGTATCACTTATAATGCAAGAACGAGAGAGCAAAAATTTAAAGTGTCCTTTAAAAAACACTTCAAAAAATCATCAAGCAATAAACGTTTCTTCATCAAATTTCTACTTGTAAGTTATTATTCATTATTTCCTTTCTTTTCACATTTATTACGTTATTTACATTATTTCATTTCCTTTCACATTTATTATTACAATAACATTTACTATTCATTTTCAATACTTGAATTTTTATTACAGCCTTCAATTTTTTTAAGATCCTGTTTTATATGGTATCAAAGCAAAGCGTTATTAGAAGTGAGGAATTAGGATTCAAAAATTTTAAAAATTAATTGCCATTACCAGCATATTGTAGCAAACACTGTTCTAAAAACTGTTCATGTTCACTGTTCATCACAGTACTGTTCATGTTCACTGTTCATCACAGTTACTGTTCACATTGTTCATCCGGAGCACTATTCATTTCTTAGTTAAATTAAGGATTAAATAAATCTAGAAAGTTTTAATCTAGAAGAACTCTAGAATTGATTCAGAACGAGAAATCAAAAGTGTGAGAGCATAAATGTCCTTTGACAAACACTTTGTAAAACTTATCAAACAATAGAACTTATCAAACAGTAAAACGTTTCTTCATCAAAATTCTACTTGTAAGTTATCATTATTTTCATTTATTACATTTCATTATTACTCTTCATATTTATTAAAACATACACATTTTATTACATCTTCATTTATCTTTCATTTTACTTTTCAATACTTGAATTTAAAAGAATAAAATGTTGGAAGTGCAAACAAGAAGGACATTATGTTCTTAAGTGTCCAACTAGAAAACAAATTAAAAAATTAACATTAAACATTATTCAAGATAATTCTGATGAAGAATTCAGTGATTCATCCGTAGATATAGAAAACTCTACAGATATTAAGAGTAAATCTCTACAAAACCCTAATAGTAGTGACCCATGTAGGCCTTGCTACTGTGTAATGAAATCAATAATAATAAATGTGAAAGGAAATGAAATAATGTAATAAATGTGAAAGGAAAAGAAATAATGAATAATAACTTACAAGTAGAAATTTAATGAAGAAACGTTTATTGCTTGATGATTTTTACAAAGTGTTTTTTAAAGGACAATATAAATTTTTGCTCTCTCGTTCTTGCATCCTACTCTTGCATTCTACCTTTTACATATGAAGTAATACATATTTATACTACAAAAGGAGCGGATTTCAAATACATTTGAATCCGTCTTCATCATTACAATACAAAATAAAATATAAAGTAGTTGATAAGTTGATGAGCTGTCTTGAATACGTGTTTTGAATAATTGAGAACTTGTCTTGATATTGGCCGACAAAATGATCTTGTTGATAAGGAATCTTGAAAAATCTTGATATCCATCGAAAGTATTGAACATGTGATAAAGCTAGCGCTAAGTCATGCTTTAATAATCTTCACCTTGAGAATCTTGAAAATCATCCGAAAGAAAATTGTCTAAATCATTGTCTTCAAATTTTTGAGAAAAGTCTGGAACTTGAGAACTATCTTTAGAATTTAATATATCATCTTCTTCAGCTACGACTAATTGATTAATATAATTATTGTTTCCAGATGTTGATGCTGAAAATTTATTGTTAAAAATATTGGAAATCCAATTACTAAATGGCTCTTGTGGTTTTTCTTCCTCATATTTCATGATGACTTTTTTGGCATGGATTTCAGTTTCAAGAATAATTTTATTAATAGCTTTTGAAGAAAAGGGTAAGGCTTCAACTAATTGCATTGGTGTTGGATTTTTAATATACTTATTTAATTCTGTAAAATCATTAGTATGAGAATAAAAAAGAATTATGTTATGATTTGCACCATATTCTACACTTGATTTAACACAAGAAATTGCAAGAATCACACAAGAAAGATTTTACAGTGGTTCCCCTTTCCAAGAATGGGAAAGACTACATCTATGTTGAGCTCCGAAAACAAAGGAAGCCCACTGCACTATAACAAATCAGAGTGTATACAGATTACACAGATCAAATGAATCAAACCCGAGAAAAACTTAATCTCACCCAATCCCATAATTAACACCCTAGAGAGACTAATCCTAGATCCGTAGCAATCGAGAGATTAAAACCCTCCTTGAATGATTATCCCTAACCACTCAACACCAATTATAGAGATTTTGATTAAAATGAATCAAGAACCCTAACACAGCTCCAAACTCTTCCTTAGGAACAAAAACTCGATCGATCTACAAAGAGAGAGAATTTTGTTTACTTATATATGGTTAACCAAGCCGTTGAGAGACAACAGCTAGTGGATCAAAGTAAGATGGATGGCTAGGATTAAGTCACTCAACCTTAAAATGACAGCGTCTCACTTAAAGTAATGTGGCACCGTTTCAATCTTCACATTTACAATCTCCTCCTTGAAGACTTGAAACTAACTTCTCCTAGTTGTTTTAGTTAGAGAAGTGAACATCAGTCTTAATCCCTCAAAGCTCGGTTGGTTTTGACTTACTTCACAAAGAGCAAGTTCAAGCAATACTTGAACTTGGCAGGTGTAACCACTTTAGTCCCCATGTCTGCAAGATTACATTTAGTTGCGATCTTCTTCAGTTGAATCTGCCCTTGAGTGATCAAGTCTCTGACAAAATGGAATCAAACATCCACATGTTTTGTTCTTTCATGGTAGACAGGGTTTTTACTCAGATTTATTGCACTTTGACTATCTGAGGAAATGGTTACCCTGCCACCAGTCAACCTTGCTTCTGAAAGGATCCCATGTAGCCAAATAGCTTCCTTAAACACATCAGCAACTGCCACATATTCAACTTCAGTCATTGAGAGGGCCACCAAAGGCTGAAGTTTTGATTTCCAGCTGATGCAATTGCCACCAAGTGTGAAATAGTATGTTTTATTTGACTTTCTGGAATCCTTGTTACCTACAAAGTCTGAATCTACAAAACCAACCAACTCAAGTGAAGTAATTCTCTTGCAATATTCTAAACCAACACCAATAGTAATTTTAATATATCTTAGCACACATTTCAAGGCTAACCAATGTTCTAGACCAGGTTTGACATGAAGCTACTTCAGAGAGTTATAGCAAAGGATAAATCTAGTCTAGTGCTTATCATTGCATACATTATCGAGCCTATAACATTTGAATAAGGAACATACTCCATTTTAATTATTTCAGCAAGGCTTTTAGGACACTATGATTTAGACAAAATATAATGGCTGGCCAAAGGCATTGAAACATGCTTCCAATCAGACATCCCAAATTTTGAAACAAGTTTATGTAAATAAGAGTGTTGGCTGATTCTTAATTCACTGCTTCTTCTGTTTCTGCTTATAACCATTCCTAATATTTTCTTAACCACCCCTAAGTTTTTCATATAATTTAGAACTAAGCCTAGTCTTTAATTCATTTATTTTTTAGTGGGATTTGCTAATTAGGAGCATATCATCAACATAAAGCAGTAAATAAATGGGCATGTCTTTATCCAAGGCAAAATAGAAGCAACTCTCATATTTGCTTCTTATGAATCTTATGCTAATTATAAAGGTGTCAAACTTTTTGTACCATTGCCTAGGTGATTGTTTAAGTCCATATAAGGACTTGTGCAGTAAGCAAACATGATCAAGCATCCTAGGGTCTACAAAACCTATTGGTTGACTCATGAAAATTGGATCTTCCAAGTCCCCATGGAGGAAAGCAGTTTTCACGTCTAACTACTCTAGTTCTAGGTCATAATGAGCAACAACTGAAAGCTTTATCCTAATAGTTTTGTATTTGACTACTGGAGAGAAGACTTCATTGAAGTTTATACCCTCCCTTTAGGTGTACCCCTTGGCCACTAGTTTGGTCTTATACTTAGGAGGATCATTTAATGAGACACCATCTTTAATTTTAAATAACCACTTACACTGAATTAACCTCTGATCCTTGGGTTTTGGGACCAAGGACCTGGTCCCATTTACCTTTAGTGATTCTATTTCTTCTGTCATTGCTTGCCACCATTTGTCTTTGTCTTTTGACTTCATTGCTTTATTATATGTCTCTGGTTCTCCCCTTTGTACTTTTGTCCTAGAAAGCAGAGTTGTGTATATTAGCTCTACATAAGAGAACCTTGTTGGAGGCCTTATTTCCCTTCTGGTCTTATCCCTTGCTAGCTGGTATTGCTTTAGTTCTTCATGTTGTGGATCAGTAACATCTTCTGCTCCACCTTCTTCTACTTTATATGGCTCATCTGGTTCTGCACCCTATTCTGGAAAAGCTTCTGTCTCTGATGGTGGAAAATCAGATTGTATTCTGGTTAGCTCCACCTCAATTGTTGTCACCTCTGTCTAGTCAGAGTATGTTTCAAGATTGCTTGAGGAACCTGTATCATTGTTAGTTGATTTACAGGGGAAATCCCTTTCATCAAAGATAACATCCCTACTTACAATGATTTTCACACATAGAGTCTTCTTATCCCATAGTCTGAACCCCTTAGTCCTTTCTTGATATCCTAGAAACACACACTTTATAGACCTAGGTTCCAACTTATCATCATTTGTATGTGTATAGGCTACACACCTGAATATCCTAAGTTGGTTTAAGTTTGGTTCCCTTCTAGACCACTTGGCTTTAGGACATTTAAACTCTATAGAACTGTTTGGACTTCTATTTATTAGGTATGCTGTAGTAGTTAAAGCCTCTCCCTATAAATTTTTTGGTAATCCAGAGGGGAAAAGCAGACATCTTACTTTCTCTAAGAGTGTTCTATTCATCCTCTCAGCAACCCCATTCTACTGTGAGGTTTTTCTAACTGTTCTATGTCTTAAGATACCCTGGTCACTACAATATCTATCAAACTCTGTGTTGCAAAACTCCAAGCCATTGTCTGTTCTAAGTGCTTTGACCCTCCTATCAACCTGATTCTCAACTAGATTCTTTCAATCCTTGAACTTAGACAGTGCTTCATCCTTAGTTTCTAGAAGGTATACCCATACCTTCCTGCTATAATCATCTACTATGGAGAGAAAGTAATTGTTCCCTCCATGGGACCTTACTTTCTCTGGCCCCCAAAGGTATGCATAAAGATAGTCTAGACAGTTTAAAGCTAGGTGTGTGCCCTTAGTGAAACTGCCCCTGTGCTACTTGCCTAAGACACGTGTCTCACAGAAATCCAGTGAACTGACTTTATCCTTACCAAAAGACACCTTCTGATTTAGAATATCCATACCCTTTTGGCTCATGTGCCCTAACCTCAAATGCCACTTAGTAGTCACACTTAGGTTTATTGAAATAAGGGCACTATTACGTTTCCTAGGATAATAGCACCCATACAGTATGTATAAGCAATTTTTCTTCAGCCCGCTCAATACTATGTTATTGTTTTTAAACATATTTATGCAACCATTCTCTACTTTGTAGCTACATCCTGACTCATCTAGAATGCCTAAGGATATTAAGTTTCTTTTCAACTCAAGGATATATCTCACCTTAAACAGCACAACCAGTTTTCCATTTTCCAATTTTAGGTTATGTTTCTTGTTCCTAGCACTTTACAAGCATTACTATTACCCATGTAAACTATCTCGTTTTCATCACTTCTAAAATCCTGGAACCAATCTCTATTGGGGCTCATATGGGATGAGCATCGAGAGTCTAATACCTAATCCTGGATCTGATATGTCCTAGACACTGTAAGAAACTCTGATACAGTAAGATTATCACTAGTACAGGCTACATTACTTTCTGCATTTCCAGATTTGTGCTTTTTAATCCATTCATAGCAGTTCTTTTTTAAATATCCTGTCTTATTACAATGGAAGCATTTTCTAGTTTCCCTTTTAGGTTTGTTAAACCCCTTCCCTTTCTTCTTATGCTTAGTGTCATTATTTCTTTGAGAATTAGTAGAGGTTTGTCCTGTTTCTACCTTACCCTTAATAAATAGGTTGTTTCCATTTATTTTTTGAACTTTTAACTCTAACTCCTTAATTTTAAGGCCAGCAATTATCAGATCTACGTTAGGGACAATGCCAGAGTACTGGAAGGCATTTTTCACTACTTGGTAGTCTTCATTCAAAGAATATAAAAGTATCATAGCTAGGCTTGTATCCCCTAATTCCTAGTCAGTACCCTTCAGGATTAAAGTCATCTTAAGAAACGCGTCTAAGTTCTCTTCTATTGACTTACTGCTATCCATTTTATATGAAAACAGAGCACCCTTTAAAAAGGCTAAGTTGGGTGTAGATTGTAATGCGTATAAAGATTCAAGCTTACCCCATACAGCGAGTGGAGTCTCCAGTCCATCGACTTTCCTCAGAACATTGTCCTCCAGGTTCATGATGATGAGGTTGTAGGCCTCCTCATCAATCTCCACCTTTTTCTTCAGTTTTTCTTCAAGCCATTTCTCCGTGTTCCTTTCCAGCATAAGAGCCACTTTATTGTGTGATAGGAGTGCTTTCTTTTTCTTTTTCCAAACCATAGAAGTCAATCTTCCCATCATATTGGGAGATCTCCATTCTAGTAGTTGTAGAGACACTAAGTGTTTGAAAAAGATCCCAACATTTGCCCCAGTTTGAACCCTAGAAGTTCAATTTTGATTTCTGACTCAAACAAGGAAACTGATGAAACCTTGGATCTCCAAGAATTGACCCCAATCGACAATTTTGATCTCCGATTTTCAGATTCAGGAACCCTAAAGTGCTGAGGAGTTGATTAGATGCAAAACCCCCAATTTCTTGACTAACCCTAGGTTCTCCCGAAAGAGGATTTCAATCAAATAAAAAAATTATGACTCAATTTACCTTCACACCAGCGCTCCGATACCACTGTTATGATTTGCACCCTATTCTACACCTGATTTAACACAAGAAATTGCAAGAATCACACAAGAAAGATTTTACCATGGTTCACCTTTCCAAGAATCGGAAAGACTACATCCACGTTGAGCTCCGGAAACAGAGGAAGCCCACTGCACTATAACAAATTAGAATGTATACAGATTACACAGATCAAATGAATCAAACTCGAGAAACCCTTAATCTCACCCAATCCCATAATCAACACCCTAGAGAGACTAATCCTAGAATCCCTGACAACCGAGAGATTACAAACCCTCCCTAAATGATTATCCCTAACCACTCAACACCAATTACAGAGATTTCGATTAAGATGAATCAAGAACCCTAACACAGGTCTAAACTCTTTCTCAGAAAAAAAAAAAAAAAAAAAAAACTCGATCGATCTACAGAGAGAGAATTCTGTTTACTTATATACCGTTGACCAGGTCATGGAGAGATAGCAGTCGCTGGATCAAAGTAAGATGGATGGCCAGGATTGAGTCACTCAACCTTAAAACGATAGCGTCTCACTTAAAGTAATGAGGCACCATTTTAGTCTTCACATTTACAAATTCTTCGCCAAATTTCATTTGAAATAATATTTTTTAGAAATTTTCTGTGATTATTTCTCTTTTGAGAAAGATGACGATTTTCAAAAATAGTAAAAAGATTTTTTGATTTTTGAAAATTGGTTAATACTTTTGCTTCATGAGAATTATTATGTTTAATAGGAGTGCCTATCTTTCACTCAATCACTCAAATTTCTTTTCTCTCTTTCTCTTTATTTCTTCACTCAACTTTTTTCTTTCCCTGTAAGAATTCACGAGAAAGAAAATCAGGTCATGAATTATTATGTTCTTCAATATGTTCGATTTCTAAATCAGAACAAGAAAGTATTGCTTGCCATCTGGTGAAAATTTGTTTTGAAACTAAATTTTGGACGTCTTTTTCAAAAGTAAATTTTGATGCAAAAGAATCTGTTCAGATAAAAAATCTTTTATTAATTAAATCATCTTGAAATTTTGTAATGCATAAAAAAATGGATAAAACTTCTTTTTTTATGGTTGAATAATTCTATTGGGCACCAAGCCATACTCCAGAATGGAATCTAACTAGACTCTCTTTATTATCTAATTTTTGTTTTAATATTCCACCATAACCTATGTCAGAGGCATCGGTCTCTATAATAGGGTAGGCTGAGGAATTTATTATACTAAGGCAAGGAAGGAATTTAATTTCTCTAACTATCTAGGCATGAGACTCAAACCATGTAGGAGGATTTTTCCTAAGTTTTTGATATAACGGTTCACATAGTTTTCTAAGGTCTTGGAAAAAATCTGCTTCATAATTTAGACGTCCCAAAAATCTTTGTAATTGAGTTTTGTCCCTTAATTCATCAGGAAAATTATTTGTAAATTTTATTGACCTATCAGTTGGTTTAATAGTTCTTTTATAAATTTCATGACCTAAAAATCTAATTTTTGTTTGAAATAATTTCATTTTTGTGGCTGAAACAACTAATCCATTTCTTCAAATATTTTTTAATGTTGATCTATTGATTATGAATAAACTAAGACATCATTGGTATATACTATTGTAAAGTGTATATAGGGATTAAAATATCATTCATAATGTTTTGAAATTCAGAATGTGCATTTTTTAATCTGAAAGACAGAACGTTCCACACATATTGACGAAAAGAAGGTACATTAAATGTCATTTTGTATCTACCTAATTCATCTATTTGGACTTGTCAAAATCCTGATTTCATATCAAATTTTGAAAATATTGTAGCATTATATAATCTATTAATTAAATCTTTTTTATTAGGTATTGGATATCTAATCCTTTGTAATACCTTATTTAATTGTTTATAATTGATTACTAATCTTGGGACTCTTTCTTTTTCTGCTACATTATTGACACAAAAGGCAAAATAGCTCCATTGAGATTTACTAGGTCTAATTAATTTTTTATCTTGTAAATCTTTGATTTCTTTATCACAGTGCTCAAGTAATTCCTTATTCATTTCTATGGGTGTAGCTTTTGTTGGTATATTTGTTTCACCAAAATTCTCGATACAAGGAAGACAAACTACGTGTTGTTTTCTATTCCAAAAGGCATTTGGAATTATTGAGCATATATCATGTGAAAATCGTTTTTTCTACATTTTTAATAATTTCTTGAATTTTTGGAGTTTCTAATTGTTGCTTTATTCTTTCACGTTTTAGTTCTTCTTTTAAAAAATTAATTTGTCTCTTCTTATTATTAATAAGATTTATTTTTGATATTGATAAGTTTTTTAAATTATTAATATCTTTTAGTAATGAAGGGTTTACAAATTCAAATGTTACTTCATGTCCTAAAATATTTGTAGTAATTCCTTTATTATTAACTGTAAAATGGTAAATTTGAACAATAAAGGGGGTACCTAATACAACATCTTGATCCAAATATTTTGCTAGAATAAAAGTATTTTAAATACAAAAATTTTGTATACATACATGAGCATTAGATAATTTATAATTAATGTTTAACTGTTGACCATTAACTCCATGTAATCTTTCTTTTGTTTTTTCATAATATTTTGTTGGAATTAATCCTTCTCTCATACAATTTTGATTAGCTCCTGTGTCTACTAAGGCTTGAGTAATAATATCTAGTTCATGATTAATATTAATCCTAGTATAAAGATGCCATTTTTGAAATTGAATTCTAGAGATTTCATTAATAAATGATTCTTTGGTTTCTTCAATAATTTTTAATTTTGATTTTGAGATTGATGGTTGCCCTATAATTTCTTAGAGGCTCTTAAACCTAAAATCTGTCACGACTGGGGGCTATCCTCTATCTTCCACCTTCGACTCAAGGGCTTTCCCCGTGCGCCAAACACATCCAAGGTATTGTCCGCTATCAGTCCTTCTGGCCACGCCTCCTTCGGACCCTCATAGCTTTGCTTCGTTTCGTGGTCTTCTTTTCCACCTTGCAAATGCCTCCCTCATGACTTAAACCTTGGACTTATACCTTGGCCAAGTAACATGAGTACCATTGGAGCCGAAGGTGGCAAAATAGAGGATAGCCCCAAGTCGTGACAAAATCTATCTTAATTTCAAAATTATCTTTTTGTAATTCTTTAACTTGATTTTTCAGAATATTAATTTCTTCTTGTAAGTTACTAAGAGTAATTTGTGTTGATTTTTCAAATCTTTTTAATATATCTTTAAAATTATAAGAATCTACATCTTTTTGTTTTTCTTTAGAAAAAATTAATTCTTTAAGTTTTAATTAATATTCTCTTTTAATATCTTCATCCTGAATTTTATCAATAATATCTAACAGAAATTCTTTTAATTTAGTGATAACATTTATTGACTTAGGTCTAGAGGTTGATATCATATTTATTGATTTCATTGCACAGTAGCAAGGCCTACATGGGTCACTACTATTAGGGTTTTGTAGAGATTTACTCTTAATATCTGGAGAGTTTTCTATATCTATAGATGAATCACTGGATTCTTCATCAGAATTATCTTGAATAAGGCTTAATGTTAATTTTTTAATTTGTTTTCTAGTTGGACACTTAAGAACATAGTGTCCTTCTTGCTTGCACTTCCAACATTTTATTCTTTTACCTTTATTATTATAATAAGAAAGTTTTCTTTTCCTATATTTTTGTTCTTTTATTGGGGTTGATTATGAAAGGACATTAATGTTTGATTTAGAGGGTGATAATTCATTAAATTTTTTGCTAATAGTTTCTAGAATAGTATTGTGATTATTAAATTTAACAATTTCTTCTTTTGGTATATCAAAGGGTTCAAAAAATGGTTTAACATATTTTTGTGGATATAAAGGTATGAAATCAGAAGTTGAATTTTCTATATCTATTATCTCCTTCCTGGGGGTTTTTGAAAATTTTGTGATTATGTGTGTACTATTATCTTCTATCCTATTCATTTGTTGGCTAATACTATGAAGCATTTGATTCGAGTAATTGTTTTGACGTTGAATATTTTTAATATCTCTTAAAGTTTGTTGTTTTTTTATCATCTATTTTATTAATTCTTTTAAAGGGTGATACTTTTATTTCTGCTTGTTGATGTTTTATTTTTATTTCTTCTAGTGGAAGATGTACAGATGTAATAGTTTTATTTGTTGATGTTTGCCAATTTTATGTTGTATTAGTTGTTACAAAAATAGTTTTCTTTTTACTTAAATTTTGATAATATTTTCTATTTTCTAACCAATTAAAGGAATAAATATTTTGTTTTAAATTTTTTTGTTGTACTATACCATTCAGATCTAAGGGTATTTTGTTCTTGTAGCTTAAATATTGTAAAGAAAATTTGTCTTTTTTCTTTATTATAGTTTTGTAGGAATTCTTGTTTTAATAATTCTTTGTTAATTTTAAAGGGTTTAGTTATTGTGTTAATTTGACTATAATTTCATAATACTTCTGATTGTGTTGGTGAACTAGGTGGAGTTGATGTGTGTTAATATGCAGGTTTGGGTACATGAGGGGAATAATTTACTTCTACTAATTTACTTGTTGAACATGTTGATGAGGGCCTAGGTGTAGTGATTTCTTCAATCCTAGGGTTGTTATGATTTTATTATTAATTATGGGTTGATTTTGTTCTAAGGAAGTTTATCTAAATTTTAATCTTATTGTACTATCTGGTTCTTGTATTATTTGTTGTATTTCAGATTCATTTTGATCATATAGAGGTTTTGGAGGGCATAATTTTTCTAATTTCCAATCTTTTGTTTAATAATTTCATCCCAAGCTAATCTATTTGGTGTAAAAGTTTTATGTTTTGTTCTATCAACTTTCATAATAACTGTGTGTCCTGGTGGAGACATCCTAGTGGCTCTTAGACTAAATGTAGTATTCATAACTTTGTAAGAAATCATATATATTAATGCTACTGATTGGGCTTTATCTTGATAGGTAAGATTAGAAGCCTTTCAATTAATAGTTAATGCAAACATTATTGTTGTATCATATAATCCTACTGTAAAGTTTGGATAACAATCAAAATACACTAGACCACTTTCTAAATTAGAATTTAATACTGCTAATAGAGAGTTGTTGAAATTTAAATTTCTGGCATCTCTTAACATTACTAATATTGAAATATTTTGCCCTAATCTAAATAATGGTTTTACTACTACTTGTACTAATCCTATGAGAAAAAATTTATAATTGTTTTGTCTGTGTTTATGTATTGCTTCTTCAAAAACAAAGTTGACTTTCTTCAACATTTTCTTCAGTTATCATTCTTGTATCTTCTGTTGTTTTAATAGAGTAATCTGACATAAATTCAAAACTACTTATTTGATATATTATGTCTTTCCTAACTAGTGGTATGTTCCAGTTATGTAAGTGTTGATCAATTTTTGTCATAGTAATCTCTTGAGTGTTAATTGATTTCATTAATTCTTGATTATTGTTTGAGTTTTGTTGTTGATTATTAATTCTAATAGCGTTACTGCTACTACTATCATCTTGCCTACTGTTTGCTACTTCCCAATCTCCTTAAGAAATTAGACATCTCTAAAATAATTCTTACATGAAAGTTCCAATTTTTCTCCTAGATTACGAGACCACCAAGGTACGGGACCACCTCCAAGACCACCTAACACGACTGCCCAACGGTTACATGCTGACCAAGCACAACCTAGAATCAATTCTAGAGTTCTTCTAGATTAAAACTTTCTAGATTTATCTAATCCTTAATTTAACTAAGAAATTTTGCTACAATAATGGCAGTTAATTTGTGAAGTTTTTGATTCCCAATTCCTCACTTCTAATGACTCTTCGCTCTAATACCATATGTGGCAGGATCTTTAAAAGCTTGAGGAATGTAATAAAAGAAATGTATTGAAAATGAATACTATATATATATATATACATACATGTATGTATATATATATATATATACATACATGTATGTATATATATATATACATACATGTATGTATATACTATATATATATACATACATGTATGTATGTATATACATATATGTATATGTACATATATATATATAGATATGTATATACATATACATATATATATATATACATATATGTATATGTATATATATATATATATGCATATTACATATACGTGTGTGTGTGTGTGTGTGTGTGTACAGTATAGATACATATACATATATATGTATGTATGTATATACAGTGTAGATACTTACACACACACACATACACACACACACACACAAACACACACACATATATATATATATATATATATTAATTTGTTTATAAAATTTAAGAATTTTCAAGTTTGAGATTTTTTATTTTTTTAATTTAAGAAAAACAAAAACAAAAAAAATAAAAATAAAAGAGTTAGGTGGAATATTAAAAGTTATGGAAGAAAGAGGAAAAAGTGCTGGAGGAGGTACTTACACCTTAGTTTGCTATAATAATAACAATTGGTACCTAAAAAATTTTGAAATGACAAATTCCAACCTGTCAGAGTTTGTTAATGAAAATCGTTAACTGATATGGCATTATTGATGTTCTTTCAATATTTTATAAAATTCCAAATTTTTGTTTCTATTTCGTTATTATCTTTTACTCCATTTTCTCTTTCTTTCCATCTCCATCACTTCATCTTCTCTGCCTCTTCCCTCTCTTATGTTTCTTTCCTTTCTTCTCCCTTTCTATTTTCTCTCTCCCTCCTCCTCCTCCCTTCTTCTTCTTCTTCTTCTTCATCTCCCCCTCTTCTCATCTTCATCTTCCCATCCGGCCAAATCACACCCGACCGATGTGATTTTGGCCAGAATCATATCAAATTGGGGTTGATTCTACCTAGGTCGGGTGCGATTTTGACCAGATCGCATCCGATGGCGTGCGATTCAGCCGAAATCGCACCACCTGCACCTCCACCAAACCCGCCACCATTTCCTACTCCACCCCTTCCTTGAGCTCCTTCCCCCTACCATTTCCTCTCTCCCTCTCCCTTCTATTGTTTAAATATGAAGTAAATCCTTGAATAAACCAAATTATGTGCTTGTCTATTGTGGAAGCTCTTCACAGGAATGCCTATGTTTTGCTTTTGCTTTGTTTGGTTAGGCAGAATGGTGAAGGAAATGGCTGATTCTTTTGCTTGTAGTTCGTGTTGCGTTTTTGGAGAAACATTGCGTATTATGATGATTGCAGGTGGCATAAAGGGGGATAGTTGGACTGTGGGGTTTTGCTGGGTGCTTTTTGCAGATTCGGTGCATTAGGTCCTCTTGGGCATGTTGCCTTTTTCTTTGTTTCTGTTTGCATCTGTGTAAGGTTTCTGACTTTCTGTCTTGAGTCGGCTTTGATTGTAAAGGATCTTTCCTTTTTGTTTCTTGTTTTGTTGTTGCCTTGGCCTGACCCAAGTGTTTTGCTTGAAGGGGAGTCCCCTGTTTTGCTTAGAGGGGAGTCCCCTCCTTTAGGCTGTATTTTATTTATTCTTTTCTATAAAATTACTGGATTACTAAAAAAAGAAAATCTGAATTTGTATTTTAATTTGAGTTGAGCAATTGAGAATTTGAGTTGAGAGGTATGATTTGAGAATTTTTAAGTTGGGAGGTGATTATGTTGTTCATAAATTATTTTTTTCCTGGCCACCATGGTTCTGGCCATGCTGGAGGTTTTGTTGGAGGTGGACAATGGATGATTTGGTGGAGGTGTAGACGTATTGTAGATTTTCTGGCTGTATAGAAAATCAGTGATGCTAGGCTGACCGGCTCAGCCACAGATTTTACATACCGACTTGAGTTAAATTTTCAGATTTGGATTGTTGGGTAATGAGTCGGTATATAAAAATCAGTATTTGGGTCGGTAAATATAGTATTATCCATAGAAAATTACCAACCTATCATTTTTCAAACGGTTTATACTAACAGGCTTTGACAGAATGTGGGTATTTGTCATTTCAAAACTTTTTGGGTATTAGTTTGTCTTTACAGCAAACTCTGCTAGGTGTAAGTCGTTCCCGTAACTAATGATGTATAGTCTATAGGCTTATAAATAATGATGTATAGTCTATAGGCTTATAAAGGAATGTTATTTCACGATAAAAGAAAGGAAGAAAATATAGTGGTGGAACCAAGAAAGATGTTTAACCAATTAGATGCAAGACCAAAATCTATAAAAGGAATTTTGAGTAGCAGCATAATACTAAGGTAAACTCATTGGAAGTTAGACAATTATTCTTATATTCATTTCAAGAATTCAAGACTTCAAGGTTGTTTTATAGTAAGATATTTTTATAAGAAATTAATTGTAAAACTATAGAAAAATCAATATTGTATGCTTTTGTTGGATATTTATATAGGAGGAAACGGAATTGCTAAGTTGGGAAGAAGACACCAAGTGCTTAAATAGTAGAGATGGCAATGGGTCGGCCGGGACCGGGTACCTCTTTGCCCTAGCTTGTCCTATCCCCCGTGACCCTGGCCTATGCCTGGCCCATACCCATTATGGGAGATGGTGGGTAATGTGCAAGCCTGACCCGTCAAGGATTTTGTAACCCCCAATCCCATAGCTCCCGAACATTCTAATTTGAAAAAAGAAAACAATGTTTTATTCCTTTAACTCATATACTAAAATTACAACAAATCTATTTTATCGTCTCTCAATTCAATTTATTAGATGCTTTGGTTCAAGGGAAGTAAAGTAGACTTGGCAGTACCCGCGGGTCAATAGGTACCCGCATCAAACAAGCGGGTACAGGTGCCTTTAAAATTTACCCGTACCCAGCCCGCCCATAAACAATGCAGGTGGGCCAAGTAGTGCTTGCAGGTATTCGCATTTAAATAAAAAAAAAAAAAAAGTGCACTTTAGAGTAAAGTGAAAAATAAAACCCTTAGTCTAAAATGAAAAAAAAATTCAACTAAATCTCTCTCACTCTCCATTGTTGTCTGTCAGCCTCTCACCCTCATTGCAGTAGCTTCTCACCTCTCACTCTCACGCAGACGCAGAAGCTCTCAAACTCTCTCACTCGACTAAATCTCTCTCACTCTCATCGCAGCCTATAACCTCTCACTCTCATGCAGACGCAACACGGCAGCAACTCTCAAACTCTCTCACTCTCAGGCCATCTAACGTCGAACTACAATAGCTCTCACGGTCATCATCTCACAGTCATCATCTCACGGTTATCGTCTCACTCTGACGTTGTCTCAATCGTCGTTGCCGGTTATCGTCTCACGGTCATTGTCTCACACCATCGTCGTCTCCAGCAGTTGAATATCTCAATCTTTGTCACTCTCAAGTCTCAAGCCGTCGCCAACAACAACTCCTCACTCTGGTTACTGGTATATTCTTTGTGCGAAATTGCAACAGCACAAAACGTGACTCAAACCAGGACATTGAAAATTCAATAACAAAAATTTGGAAAAAAAAGTAAAAAAAATTCATTTTTTTTGTCGATGACCCGTGGGTCCACCCGTACCCTTATGGGTCATGCAAATTTTTACCCGGTCCAAAATTTTACCCGCTTATCCATACTCGTTTTACCTGTTACCCGTAGCTACCTGATCCATAAACATACTCGTTTTACCTATTACCCGTAACTACCTGACCCGTACCCACTCGACCCACTCGTTTGCCAGGTCTCAAGTAAAGTAACATGTGTTAAAATAATTCTAATTTCTTTAGCTTTACATTCCATCGTTTGATTGATATTGATGACCATGTATTGATAATGGCCAGATAATTATTGTTTTCATTACAAAGAGGACGCAACCATTAGAAATGTTAAATTACAATATGATCAGGCTGTGCTTGTTTTATTATTCGTAGTATTTTTGAAAAAGTAGAGTTAGATTGTTATTACAAAGTAGGATTTAAAAATTAATAAAAACACCCACTAGGTTTGTTAATCCCTAATAATAAAAAGTTTATAAATTGACAAAACACCCTTCACCTACTGACATTTGTCAGATTCTGACCACCATCACTGAAAGGTGGTCGGAATCTGGCGTAATGGCGTATGACTGGCTAGATCAGGCCAGTCGTGCACCGATATGACATTTTCTAGCTAGATCCACCATGGATCTAAAGGTCAAATCTGGTCACATATGGCTGTCAACAATGACCAAAGATATGATCGTCGTTGACGACCAAATGTGGCTAAAGATCTGGTATTTTTGGTCAGATCTATGGTAGTGCGCCATTATGCCAGATTCTGGCCACCTTCTGGCGGTGGTG
Organism: Pistacia vera; assembly: GCF_008641045.1. Classification (NCBI taxonomy): domain Eukaryota; kingdom Viridiplantae; phylum Streptophyta; class Magnoliopsida; order Sapindales; family Anacardiaceae; genus Pistacia; species Pistacia vera. Next base: position 1,098,214 of record NW_022196018.1, on the reverse strand, counting down.
GCTAGAATCTAGCAAATGTGGGTGGGTAGGGGTGTTTTTGTCAATTTATAAACTTTTTTGTTGAGAGTGTTTAGTTAAATTAACAAATATACAGGGGTTTAAAAATGACTGGATATAATAGGATTGGATTTTGAGAATATGGAACAAATAGCATTTTCAGTATGATAGGGCAAAAAAAAAAAAAAAAAAAACAAACAGGCCTGAGAATTGAGTGAGAGAAATGGAATGAGATTATCTTGTTTACTAAGAGTAGGAAATAGAATGAAAGATACCATATATGAACAAAATATCCTTAAATTTAGATAATTTTATGTTCACGAAATAGTATATTAACAAATTATTTAGAAAAGAAAAAAATTATCCAAGCATTTAGAGTATTTCATGATTAAAATTAAATATTATAAGTCATCTTTGGTCATCGACAATGAATAACAATTAATGGTGGTGAATGAGGATCAACTAATATTAACATTTTATAAATATCTATTTTAATAATCATTTACGGCATATATATTCTAGTAATTAGATATATATATACAGGATAATTATGTATTACTTATAATTTGTAATGACATTCTTGTAAACTTAATGTGTATGCTCTTAGGCCGGGTTGGGTATACAATTGCCATCTCCACCATCAAACAGAGATATTATAGTAATTGTAATTAATTATACAATATTTTCCTCCATGAACAGAGGAATAAATATTCTCTCATTGGGTTTCTTCAACTTTCTTTCCAATCAAACATCATAAATTCTCACCTAAATTCTACAAAAATCTATATTGAATATCTTAGTACCTTATATTCAAATGAATTAAAATTGTTGTACAACTAATAAGGCCAGCCAACTACATGTGGTTACCTTCTTTTCGCTTTGATCATTTGCAAGTTTCTTTCTCCTTCTTTCTGTACTTGTGTAAGCAATCATTAGAGCCGTTGATCGAAATTACAGAGCATAGTTGTTAAAATTATTAAGACATGGCGCTTGCTGATTGGTTTAAAGGTGGAAACACAATAGTTTTGAATGTAGATGAACAAAACCCGAGTAAAGTTTATCTCAAATTCCTAAAAGAGAATCCAAGTCCAGTAAAGCAAAGCGTAAAGAACATTTGCCAAGTCCCAACACGCTGTCCAATCCATTCTCAAACCTTACTTTTCACATGATTTTTCATTCCCACGCGCGAGATCTTTTAATTATGTATATACTCGCTCTTCCTGCACGACATATCATTGAATAGCACCTGAATTGTACAATCATTTCGAGTCTTGATAATCTACACTATGGTGAGCCAACTAAACCTGTACCTCAAGCTACCCATCAAAGGACCAATATATGTATATATATAATTAAATCAAATAAAAAGTAATTTTTAAATAGGTATTGTTAAGAAAGATTTATTAACAAGTATCTATATGTGACATACTTTTAATATCTTTATAAAAAATAAAATTTGAAATGGACAATTTATTTTTCTGTTTTCTAAGACAAGAAATATGATGTGATTTTACTGTTTTTTATTTAAATTTTGTTATAATATAATATATACTTTTAGATGATAATACAAAATACGATATTAAAATAATATTTTGAAAGAATCCTTAACGTATTGCCACTTCATATACAAGATTATAAATTAACAAATAAATTAATAAAGGGTTAAATGATTGAATACCCATTAAATGATATGTGAAATCCATTTTTGTAATTTGATCAAGATTGAAGTTATAAATCAAAGATTAGATATGAATTAGGGACACGTGTCACGCAAAGAAAAGTGAGAAGATCTCTATGGGTGACGGGTAGTGACGGTAAACAAAAGCGGCCTTCAAAAACTCGTTTGAGCAGCTTTAGCTTTATATGAAGGCGGCGCCGAACCTACTTATGTTTCAAGCGATAATAACAATTCCATCCCTGATATTTATTCCAATTATTTACTCAAGTGGAATTTTTTCTCAATGTTTTAGTCCAAATTTAGGGGTTAGTTTTTACGAGCTTTATAAACTCTAAAATTAAATTAACTTATTTATTTACAACTTTTTTAGGCTTATAAATCAAAAGATATAAGTACAGGGAGGATACTTGGTATATTACCATATTACTTATTTTTAATTTTAAAATTCTATCATATACCCTTATTTTTAATAATGTAGTATCATTTTTAGTCGTTTTAATAATAAAATATACTTATAAATTATATTTTATAAAAAACGTCAACTACTTATCAACCACTTATAAGTATTTTAATCAAATGTGTAACTGTTTATAAACTCAAATTAGTTTATACGTACTAACTGCTTATAAGCTAATTTTAATAAACTCGGCCAAACATGTTCTAAGAGTGGACAAATTCAGTATAGTTTGGTTTTTTAATAAAGTCAAATTGTACTATACAAGAAATTAAAAAAAAAAAAACTATATCATCCTATATTAGTTCAGAAATCGAACAAAAAAAATTATTTGGTACAATTCAATTTTATCGGCTTTTAATTGGAAGCTTTTTGAGATTTTGAGGGCTTTTTTTATATATATTTTGTAAGGGGTTTTATGCTATTTTTTAGAGTTTTTTTTTTTTAATTAATTTCAGGGGTATTTTTTAAAAATTGAAAAAAAAAAAAGAAAGGTTCAATATGTACAGTTCAATTCGAATAAACTAAGAACTGAAATCTGTATCACACTATATGGTTAATTTTTCTAAAACAGTAATACTACATTTATAAAGAAATCTTACAAAGATCTACATATAAAGTGATGTGTCAAAAAATGAATAAAAGAGTGTAAGTTTGACTTTTTATTTCACTTTTTTATTTATTTTTTGTCACTTCACTTTATATAGAAATTTTTGTAAAGTTTTTTTGTAAGTATAGTATTATTTACAATTTTTTTGTCCACCCTTAACTAAATACTATTAATATTGTAATAAGGATGAACATGTTACTAAAAAAATCTTCTGGATTAAAGGGATTCAAGCCAACCCTGAGGGATGAATTTTAATTCCCCGAATCCATCTCATCCTATCCGTCCAATCTTTAACCTAAGTATAATTTATGGGACTTTGCTTCATTACGTTTATATATGATACTTCACTATCTTATCTTTAAAAAAAAAAAAAAAAAAAAAAAAAATATATATATATATATAATATATAATTTCATAAATTTAATTTATTTTATTTATTTAAAATATTAATAATTATCTTTTTGGTAAAATAACTGAATTTAACTTTCTCAAAATATTATTATAAAATACATCAGAATGGTAACCAAACATAATGCCATTCATTTTTTCTCAAATTTTCTTCAACATCTAAACATAGACCCGGAATATTTGCAATTATTTTTTGTCATTTTAATGCTAATTTCTCATTTAGAAGGTTTTTATCATTTACAAAAACACCTCATTTTAAACCACAAAATAAAATTCCCTTTATTTAAAGAAACTATAATTTGTACATCCATCAGACAATTAAAATATATGATAAATAGAAAGAGACGTATTAAATAAAAAAGATTAGAGAAGTTCATAATATATGGTAAGAGTATGGGAAAAAAGTAGTAAGTTGTTATTTGTTGCAGTTAGAAAAGCTTAATGATAAAGCTATAAAGGAAAAAGAGCTGCCCACACCCCCAGTACTAATTTCACTCTCGTTTCCATTTCACCCTCTCTTTCTCTGTCTCTTTATATTTTCAAGTCAATTGCTTCATTATACTCAAATGCTGAAGCTATTTAGGGTTTATCAGTTCTTTCTTAATTTTCTTAACGTCGTTTCCATGTTCCTCACTGTCTTCACTGGTACGTCGTCGTTTTGCTTTTTTTTTTTTTTTAATTATTGTGTGATGTTTTGATTTGTTAATTATTTGTGTTTGTTATTTTAGATCTTTGTGTTAAGTTTTCTTTTAACAGTTTGGGATCTGGAAGTGCTAGAATTTTATGGTTGTAAGTTGCTTTGGTTCTTCAAGTTCTGTTTGGTTGATGAGAAAATAAGCCAGGATCAGGGTAAATTAATGAAGTTGAAAATTTTTAAGTTTGTTATCGTTTGGATTTGCAGTACTGGAGTTCATTTGTATGTAAACAGTTAAATAAGTAGCATTAAGCTTTGAAAATTTTTCTTGCTACTTTATGCTGTGGCCTATAACAGAAAGAGGATTGTATAGTGAGAAAACAGATTGTTTGATGTTGAATATCTTGGTTTTTTGAAATAATTAGAGAATAATTTCAACATTCTGGTTGTTTCATTGGCTTTTTTTTTTTTTTTTTTTTTTTTTTTTTTTTTTTTTTTTTTTTTTTTTTTTTTTTTTTTTGCATTTGCTTCATTTGAGCAAACTTCAACTATGGCTGTACTATATTTTCATTTGAGCATATGTTTGAAAGTGTGTGAATTGGGCTGCTGGAGTTGCATTTTGAAATCTTGTTGAAATATGTTTGACTGGGTATCTATTGATAGAGGAATTATGTCACAATTCGGTATGGATGTATGATGTGAGACTGAAATTGTTCAACATTTACTGTAAACTTAGTATGCAAGTTCTAAATGTTTCTGGACGAGGTATTATATGTTTTGTTGGCCCAAAGATTGTCTCAACAAACTTTGCATATGGATCATGTTTTTAGTTTTATTGTCTGTAGTATATTAGTTTTCAGGCACTATTGGTTTTTGTTGGTTGTTCGATCCTTTTTTTTTTTTTTTTTTTTTTTGGGGTTGCTTTGCTCTATATTTAATCACATCTTTAAAAGTTAATGATGCACTATTAGGTTTTTTGTTACCTTGAGATTTTGTTGTTTTGCAGAGTAGCAAATGATGCAGTATCAAGTTCAAAGTTGTTACGAACTCCGGCATTTCTTTTAGTTTTTCTCTTCTGTTGAGTAAATGTATGTTTAATTTATACCAAAATATAGAAAAATGTGCTGATGCAGTGGTTATATTTTCGATCATATTTGTTACATGATTATTACTGGTCTTGTTTCTAGCAGCGTTTTGTGTTTCTTATCATCTGGTATGAATATATTTTGTTTGGAAAAATAAATTTGTGATTCTGAAATTGGAAAATCACTCCTGTAAAAAGACAATGTTAAAGGAGGAAGTTTTCATTCAATATGTCCTTTATCTACTTTAAGTTTGTATAATGTTGAATTTCTGTTGTATATTATGGATTCTCTCTAAAAGAACTCCAACATTGTGTATGCTGCCATTTCTTATTATCCTTATGTGTTTCCACATTAAGTTACATACTTAATCCATGATTTTTGTAGTTTCAATGCATGTTTGTTTGCTTTGATTTTTGAGTTACCCTGCAGTTTTTATAAGAGATATTGTGATGATTACGTGAACTTGTGAGTGATTCCCTACAACTATGACAATGTCTTCTGGAAATTCAAAGATTGATCACTCCTTTATATTTACTCGATATTTGAAGGGCTTTTTGTGGTCTTTTTTAGGAAAATTTTGATGGTTACACTAAATTATGAATGGTGTTGCTCAACTGTGAGATTACGTTCTCAAAATGCTAAGATTTGTTACTGTTATTATGTTCCATGTTTGTTAAAAAACCACTGAACCCGAAGGCTTATAGTGTGCACTTTCATGTGGAACTGTGGAACAAACACTGTCACAACAACAAATGCTAATATAACCGCTAACTTTTTTATTGTAATTTAATTAATACAATCGAGGGATTAGAACATGAGACCAATTAGTCAACTTGGTTATAATACCTTTTTAAGAATTTGGTTTAACTCAAAAGCCTAAGTTGACAGGTAACTGGCTCAACTATGGTATTTAAGCACTAATACTGAGATTAACTATACATGGGAGTAGCTGCAAAGGCAATCTAGTTTTGGTTAGGAATCCGGAGGCATGGACAAGGCAAGCTCGATAGGCAATTTTACATGCTCGAGAGAATCTAAAGGATGATTTCATTCCATGTTATGGATGCTTAAATTATGATATTCTTTATGCTTGTCTGAGCTGCTGTTCAAATAACTAAGATTTGGTGGACAATATGTCTGTTATCAATCTTTCTGCTTTACCAAATCTTTAGCTTACAATTGACATTGTTCACCCTTCTGTTTCACTTTGTTCTGTAATTGTGCTTGGATCATTAACAGTCATGCTCTTACTTTCTGCTCGATTTTTATCTTCAGTGACAAACAAAAGATGGCATCTGAGCTTGTTAATTCTGCAACGAGTGAGAAACTTTCTGAAGTGGATTGGGCAAAAAATATTGAAATTTGTGAATTAGTTGCTTGTGACCACAGGTATAACTTGTGGAACACTTTCTCGCTTTTTTTTAATCAGAAATGAATACATATAATGTTTATGTATGGTTTTGGTTCATTCTCATTTTTGCCTATTTATTTTCAACTGGTTTTGTTGATGAAATAGGTTTGGTTACAAGAGCTCAGGCTGAGTTTATACTGTGCCTCAGCTTGTAATATCTTTCCTAGCTTGGTTTTTTGAACTTTTGAGTATCATGCAAATAATTTTGTTATAAAGCTGTCTAAAGCAAAAATGTTCATCTTTATGTTGCGCAGTTTTGTGGTTACGCATGCTTGCTCTGGTTTTTGGACAACCAAATATCCAATTTCTCTTGTTGAGTTGTTATTGTAATTTCCTTGACATGGTTTTGTGGTTTCTTACAATTCAGGCAAGCTAAAGATGTGATCAAAGCCATCAAAAAACGCTTGGGGAGCAAAAACTCAAACACTCAATTATATGCAGTTATGGTGAGCTCTTGCTTTTTGTTTTGCTATATTCGTGGAGCCTTGATATTTACGTATTAAATAAAAAAGATTAGAGAAGTTCATAATACAGTAAAACTTCTCTATAGTCATAATGTTGAGACTAATTAATTTTATTACTATAAAGAGGTTATAATTTAATGGAAGTGTAGTTACAAAAATTATAGTTTTGATTTCTTATTTTATAATTCATGTTTTAGTAGTACAGTAATAGGATTTCAATTCATATTTTAGTAATATTAGAATTTCAATACAACGTTTCAATTGCCTACTTTTGAAATGGATAAAAGATAGTTTCTTAGAACCAACAAAAATAAGTGTCATTGATGGAATTGTAAATATAGTTGATGCGTGATCAATTGATGTGAAGCCATTGACAATTGTCAATGGTTTTAAGCGCTACAAAATAAGGACCACTAATGTCAATGAATGTAAGTTATAAATAAAGTGGATGAGAAGAATAAAAGAGTCACTATAGAATTGAGTGATCAGATTCGACAAATTCACTATACTGATTGAATGGATATTAATGTCTTCTTCGATTATCCAAATGAACAACAAATCTTGTATACTTTAACCAAATGAGAAATCATTGTTGCAATTAGACAAGAAGAGAAATGAAATAATCCTAAGGATAATAGTACGAAAATACAAAAAGTCTTATATCATGAGGCTCTAAACATGCTTGAGAAACTAAAAATATTTTGGCTTCAACAAGAAAGTATCAATGCTAACGAGTTATTACGTACTCATAAGGTAAAAAATGTGATAACAACTCTAAAATATAAATCATTATTCTAAATAATTTTAAATAAATATTTTATTTCATTTTAAACCTTTAATTTTACATAATATATATTTTTTTGTAATATATAGATAATTATTACTATGTAGAGACAACTTTTCTTAAGGTGAGAATTAGAAAAATTATAACTTATTACAATGTAGAATTTATTTTTATTTATAACTATCATAAATTGAAACTAAATTTTTTTATGATTATATAGAGTTTATTCCTATATAAAATATAATTATAGAGAGGTTTTAACGTATATGATAAAGTTTGTGAAAAAATTAGCAAGTTGTTATTTGTTGCAGTTAGAAAAGCTTAATGATAAAGCTATAAAAGGAAAAAGAGCTGCCTACACCCCCAGAACTATTTTCACTCTCGTTTCCATTTCACCCTCTCTTTGTCTGTCTCTTTATAGTTTCAAGTCAATTGCTTCATTATACTCAAATGCTGAAGCTATTTAGGGTTTATCAGTTCTTTCTTAATTTTCTTAACGTCGTTTCCATGTTCCTCACTGTCTTCACTGGTACGTCGTCGTTTTGCTCTTTTTTTTTTCTTTTTCTTCATTTTTTTAATTATTTGTGTGATGTTTTGATTTGTTAATTATTTGTGTTTGTTATTTGAGATCTTTGTGTTAAGTTTTCTTTTAACAGTTTGGGATCTGGAAGTGCTAGAATTTTATGGTTGTAAGTTGCTTTGGTTCTTCAAGTTCTGTTTGGTTGATGAGAAAATAAGCCAGGAAGTCAGGGTAAATCAATGAAGTTGAAAATTTTTATGTTTGTTATCGTTTGGATTTGCAGTACTGGAGTTCATTTGTATGTAAACAGTTAAATAAGTAGCAGTAAGCTTTGAAAATTTTTCTTGCTACTTTATGCTGTGGCCTATAACAGAAAGAGGATTGTATGGTGAGAAAACAGATTGTTTGATGTTGAATATCTTGGTTTTTTGAAATAATTAGAGAATAATTTCAACATTCTGGTTGTTTCATTGGCTTTTTTTTTTTTTTTTTTTTTTTTTTTTTTTTTTTTTTTTTTTTTGCATTTGCTTTTGAGCAAACTTCAACTATGGCTGTACTATATTTCATTTGAGCATATGTTTGAAAGTGTGTGAATTGGGCCTGCGAGTTGCATTTTGAAATCTGTTGAAATATGTTTGACTGGGTATCTATTGATAGAGGAATTATGTCACAATTCGGTATGGATGTATGATGTGAGACTGAAATTGTTCAACATTTACTGTAAACTTAGTATGCAAGTTCTAAATGTTTCTGGACGAGGTATTATATGTTTTGTTGGCCCAAAGATTGTCTCAACAAACTTTGCATATGGATCATGTTTTTAGTATTATTGTCTGTAGTATATTAGTTTTCAGGCACTATTGGTTTTTGTTGGTTGTTCGATCCTTTTTTTTTTAATTTTGGACTTGCTTTGCTCTATATTTAATCATGTCTTTAAAAGTTAATGATGCACTATTAGGTTTTTTGTTACCTTGAGATTTTGTTGTTTTGCAGAGTAGGAAATGATGCAGTATCAAGTTCAAAGTTGTTACGAACGCCGGCATTTCTTTTAGTTTTTCTCTTCTGTTGAGTAAATGTATGTTTAATTTATACCAAAATATAGAAAAATGTGCTGATGCAGTGGTTATATTTTCGATCATATTTGTTACATGATTATTACTGGTCTTGTTTCTAGCAGCGTTTTGTGTTTCCTATCATCTGGTATGAATATATTTTGTTTGGAAAAATAAATTTGTGATTCTGAAATTGGAAAATCACTCCTGTAAAAAGACAATGTTAAAGGAGGAAGTTTTCATTCAATATGTCCTTTATCTACTTTAAGTTTGTATAATGTTGAATTTCTGTTGTATATTATGGATTCTCTCTAAAAGAACTCCAACATTGTGTATGCTGCCATTTCTTATTATCCTTATGTGTTTCCACATTAAGTTACATACTTAATCCATGATTTTTGTAGTTTCAATGCATGTTTGTTTGCTTTGATTTTTGAGTTACCCTGCAGTTTTTATAAGAGATATTGTGATGATTACGTGAACTTGTGAGTGATTCCCTACAACTATGACAATGTCTTCTGGAAATTCAAAGATTGATCACTCCTTTATATTTACTCGATATTTGAAGGGCTTTTTGTGGTCTTTTTTAGGAAAATTTTGATGGTTACACTAAATTATGAATGGTGTTGCTCAACTGTGAGATTACGTTCTCAAAATGCTAAGATTTGTTACTGTTATTATGTTCCATGTTTGTTAAAAAACCACTGAACCCGAAGGCTTATAGTGTGCACTTTCATGTGGAACTGTGGAACAAACACTGTCACAACAACAAATGCTAATATAACCGCTAACTTTTTTATTGTAATTTAATTAATACAATCGAGGGATTAGAACATGAGACCAATTAGTCAACTTGGTTATAATACCTTTTTAAGAATTTGGTTTAACTCAAAAGCCTAAGTTGACAGGTAACTGGCTCAACTATGGTATTTAAGCACTAATACTGAGATTAACTATACATGGGAGTAGCTGCAAAGGCAATCTAGTTTTGGTTAGGAATCCGGAGGCATGGACAAGGCAAGCTCGATAGGCAATTTTACATGCTCGAGAGAATCTAAAGGATGATTTCATTCCATGTTATGGATGCTTAAATTATGATATTCTTTATGCTTGTCTGAGCTGCTGTTCAAATAACTAAGATTTGGTGGACAATATGTCTGTTATCAATCTTTCTGCTTTACCAAATCTTTAGCTTACAATTGACATTGTTCACCCTTCTGTTTCACTTTGTTCTGTAATTGTGCTTGGATCATTAACAGTCATGCTCTTACTTTCTGCTCGATTTTTATCTTCAGTGACAAACAAAAGATGGCATCTGAGCTTGTTAATTCTGCAACGAGTGAGAAACTTTCTGAAGTGGATTGGGCAAAAAATATTGAAATTTGTGAATTAGTTGCTTGTGACCACAGGTATAACTTGTGGAACACTTTCTCGCTTTTTTTTAATCAGAAATGAATACATATAATGTTTATGTATGGTTTTGGTTCATTCTCATTTTTGCCTATTTATTTTCAACTGGTTTTGTTGATGAAATAGGTTTGGTTACAAGAGCTCAGGCTGAGTTTATACTGTGCCTCAGCTTGTAATATCTTTCCTAGCTTGGTTTTTTGAACTTTTGAGTATCATGCAAATAATTTTGTTATAAAGCTGTCTAAAGCAAAAATGTTCATCTTTATGTTGCGCAGTTTTGTGGTTACGCATGCTTGCTCTGGTTTTTGGACAACCAAATATCCAATTTCTCTTGTTGAGTTGTTATTGTAATTTCCTTGACATGGTTTTGTGGTTTCTTACAATTCAGGCAAGCTAAAGATGTGATCAAAGCCATCAAAAAACGCTTGGGGAGCAAAAACTCAAACACTCAATTATATGCAGTTATGGTGAGCTCTTGCTTTTTGTTTTGCTATATTCGTGGAGCCTTGATATTTTTTTTCCTTTTTATAGGAAGTAACATTATGGCACTGCAATGGCTGCATGATTTTCTTCCTAACATCTGGTTATCAAAACTTCAGAATAAACCTTGTAGAGTTCTGCTCTTCTATGGCTTATTATCACCTCTTTCATTATTATATGATTTTGCAGTTGTTAGAGATGTTGATGAACAACATTGGAGAACATATTCATAAACAGGTGATTGATGCAGGGATTCTCCCTATTCTTGTGAAGATAGTGAAGAAAAAGGTGCAAACTTGTTCTCTCATGCACAATTGTTGACCTCTGATTATTTCACATTGTTATTATTTAATTTCCTTTTCTTTCTTTTGTTACAGTCAGATATGCCAGTACGAGAGAGGGTATTCCTTCTTCTAGATGCCACACAGACCTCTCTTGGCGGTGCTTCTGGAAAGTTCCCCCAATACTATAATGCTTATTATGAATTGGTGGTGGGTACAGACATGAAACTTGTGTAAACCTGTATTCTTACTGTTCAAGAAATGGAACATGTGTGCTCCATAGAGTTTTCACTTTAATATATTTTTAGTTCAAATATGGTGAGAATAATCGTAAGTATATTGTACAAGCTTGAAAGCATATCTGTACTAATGCATAATTTTAAGAAGCTAAAATGGATATTTATGTGTTTTAATCATTCATAATTTTTTTTTTTTAATTTCTAGTATTGCAATATGCTATTTTGTTTTTATGTGGCTTATTAAAGAAATTCAATTCGAAGTATTTCTATCTGCTATATCATTGGAAATTTTCATGCATGACTTTTTGTCAATGAATATTCTGTTGATTAGAATCGATTGTTTTACTAAACTCACTGGCTGTCCTGATATTTCTGAGGCCTAAGGGTGTGTCTGTTTTCATTTCTGAATTATTTTGAAAAACGAATTTTAACGATGACAAGGATTTACTTTTTCAAGAACTGAGAGGCTTTGGCTAGATTTTTCTTTTATACAGTCACTGTGATTTGATGAGATATATGATCTTATACTTCTGCAGTTATTCTTTAATGTTTCATTTCAAGGTGTCATATTCGGAGGTTTTAAGTTTCAGCATCTTAGTGGCTTTTGTTCTTGAGCATTGTTTTGAAAAGTTCAGCATTTAATGTGAGAGTTCAGGATTCACTATAATTATTTGAATTTGTGTTCCTTTGTATTTTGGGTGATTTCTGTTTTCCTCTCCTTTCCATTTAATGTGGTTTCTGTTTTCGTATCTTTTTTTTGCCCCTTTTCTAAATATATTAGTGGGAAATATTCGATAAACAGAATTTGTTCCTTGTTCCCATTATTTATTTTTTATTTTTTGACTTTGCAACTGCTAAATCGTTTAACTTCTTGTTATTGACTCATCTTTATGTGCATAGATGGTTTAGTTGCTTGGGTGTCTTTTCAGTTGTAGTTTCTTTTCTGTCCAGTATTGTTGTTGTCTTTTGATGTACTTTCCTGATGAGAACCATTAACTATACGTTGGTGTTATTTTATATTTCCAGATAGTATGACTTTATTAGCAAATGAAATACAATTTAAGTTGTTATGCAACTGAATTTCTTCTTTTTCATTGTCTTTCTTCATATTTTCCAGAGTGCAGGCGTACAGTTTCCTCAAAGATCTAATACTGTACCACCAAGTCATCCTTCTTCACAAGTAAAGGAGAGTAGTACGCTTAATAGAGAACTTGCCGCCTCTAGACATGAAGCGAGTGCTCTTGCTCCACAGCCAGAGAATGTTCCGGAATCTAGGTAACTTTAGCAGAAGTTTTGAAAACATTTTTGGTTTTCTTTTTTGTCAACTGATGTTGCCTAAAATTTTATGTTAGAATTTCAGTTTGAACATATAACTATGTTTATGAGCGAGGTTGACATGCTCAGCTCTCTTACAGTTTTTATCTTTTCCTTAAGACATTTTTTCATAAGGTATTAGCTACATTTTGTTGTTTTGATAGGGCATGATATTATTTGACATAAAGTGGTCTACCTGCCATTTGTCTCTTCTTCTGCTTCCTTTTCTGATCTAGCTTGGTTTTCATGCCTCCTAGTTATGAATTTATTGTATACAGCTTTTCATGTATTTTAATGTTTGGTTTTGTGGACTTCTGAACCATGATGCCACCTCAATATGGAAGTGGGGCAAAAGAACTCAAGGATTCTATTTTTGTTTACCTGTTGCTGGGGCTCATTGGATATCCAAGTTGACAGTCAATAATGTACAAAAAGAGCCATCCCTCAAAAACGCCAAACCCACCTCTCCTCCCACCCATCCTCCATCCATAACAATTATAAATTTTCACACATCCAAGAGAAAAGAATGAAAATTATTGCCCAATGGCACTTTGGGCACTTCTTGCAGTTTGATGTTTGACAAAGGTGGATTTATATATGCAACAGATACAATAAAGAGCTAATGAAGGAACTGCTATCACTTATTCTACTATGCATTCTTTGTAGCTACTTTATCTAGGGTTTGGTGGGTCAGTGAAAAAATTATCTTTAGTTTATAATGCACACGTGACAATTGCTTGTTAGATGTTGACAGTTGAAGGTCGAGTTGGTTTTTTTTTTTTTTTTGTCTGGTTATGAATTGTGCAATTGTATAGTTGTTCTTCCGAAGGGATTGTGTTAGAGATCCCACATTGAAAGGGAAAAGGGTGGGTATGTGGGTTTATAAAGGCTTGGGACACCTCCCTTGGCAAGCGGTTTTTTCAAGGAGAGTTCTACCTGAGCTATGAAAGACCCATGGCCCAACCCAAAATTGTAAGTTATTGGAATGGGTTCCTGTCAATTGGTATCAGAGCATGATCGTGCGCCTATGTGGCAGGCTGACCTTGGGCCCGGGCTGCTACCCTGAGAAAGGGCATGGAGGCTGAGGGAAAGGGGATCCGGTAGTCACCCAAAGGGTAAAGAGGCCGACATGGATGTCGGTTGCGGAAGCGTAGTGGAATGTAGGATCTCAGATTGAAAGGGAAAAAGGCGTGGGCATGTGGGTTATAAAGGCTAGGCACCCTCCTTTGGCAAGCCGGTTTTCCAAGGAGTGAGTCTTACCCAGCCATGAAAGACCCTGGCCTAGCCCAAATTGTTAAGTTATTGGAGTGGATTCCTATCATATTCACTCGTTAATCATATAGAAAATGTACCTATTGATGTGTGGGTGTATTGATGTTTATACTTTTATCTTCTCGCTATGGTGAATGGTCTGCAGGGTTCATATACATTCATCATAAAAGCTGAGGAAAAAAATATTTAAGTATGGTGTAATTAGAAATGTTAATAATTCTTATAAAAAAAAAAAAGAAATCATATATAAAAGTTGTAGAGTTAGGTACTATTTGATAAAATAAACTTTTAGAGTTATAATTTGTTAAGCTCTTCCTATGAACTTGAGCCTTGTGGGATAATGCGTCTCAACATTGTATTAGAGCTAGGTTGATCAAAGAGGCTTGAGTTTGATTTCCTCTTTTCGTTAATTAATATAATTGTAGATTGGGCCATGTGTTGAGATCCATGTGATAATCTGTTTATAAAATCTGACCGTGAAAATGAGGTAACATGATAGACTAAATATTATCATTAATCTCCTTTTTAATTTTAAAGCTTAAACTTTTGCGATCAATGGTTACAACTACAAGGACATATTGATCTGCCAGAAGGTGTTGTGATGCCTACAAGCTAGTTCCTGTTAAAGAGTCTTGAAGTCTTATGTATATAATTTAATTTAGGTTTTTTGTACTTGATGTTTTGTTCTGTAATCCTATTCAAATTTGAAAGCGCTAATTAAATATGAGACATGAGACTAACGATGTCTCTGGCAAAGTTGAAGAACACAGTTTCCTGGATTATCTGTGGACTGTACCTACAAGCTTAGTGTGGGTGCCAGAGTCTTAAGCGCAATTGTGATTTATGAATTTGATTTGTATGTGGCATTGTTTCTTAGAATCTGTACAAAAGTGTCATCATGATTAATTCCCAGGCATGGTAAGTCTTGAATAGGTTGTCCATATTCTGTTTCTTACAAAATAATAAAATATCAATAAAAATATAGAAGAGGTATGTTTTCTGTATCAGAAATTACAATCAATGCATCTTTTTACTTGGTAAATACTAAGTAAATAATTAATTTTCACTTTTTCTAAATATATATTCTATTGTATTACATCGTGCCAAAATGATTTTCAGTTTGTACCTTTTAATACAGTATCATTAGAAGGCTAGTAATGCATTGGAGGTTTTAAAGAAGTCTCGATGCAGTGATTCTCACAATCCGGAGGTAGTTGGCGATCATGATTACATTTATGAATGAAAGTAACTGTTGTATTTGTTGTCTTGAAGTGCATCTTATGAATTGTAAATGAGTATTTATCATGCTGACATTTTGTTTTTTTCTAGGGTGCAAAGGATGAGTTTACACTTGATCTTGTAGAACAGTGTTCTTCCAAAAGCAGCGAGTCATGCATCTTGTAATAACTTCTCGGTGGTAGGGTTCCTGGATTCCGTTAGGGCTCTAATTATACATAAGAATTTGCTTTTTACCCACTATTTGCAACTGCATGTCTGCACTAAAGGTAATTAATTATCTTTTGATGACATTATTATAAACTCAACATGAGTGTGTGTCTGCAAGCAGTATGATTTGAGGGAGGAGGTTGCTCATTATTTTTATGTGCCGTGTCTTTCAAACTACAATTAGATGGATGTTCTGTGTGTGGTTTTCATTTCAGTGAAGGATATGCTATTTTCCTGAGAGGTGTGTGCGAGTTGGATGGGAAGAAATAAAGAGGATCAAACTCTGTTTTGTGTGTGCAGTCCTTTCTGTTCTAATTTAAGTTGTCATCTATAGATGTTACTAGTCCTGGATGAAATTTCTGTGCAAGTGAGAGAAGAAGGAAATGATCATATGCCTTTAGGGCAGAAAAAGAGGGGATAAATCATTTTCCCTTAATAATTCTTAGAATGTTATTCTAGAACTATTCTACATTGTCTTAAGAGCACCAATTCTTCCTAGAAGGGAACCATATTAAAAAGAAAAGGGTGATTTTGCTGGCAATTTGCCTGATGCAAATACCTACAGAATACTGGTATCTGGTGACAACGGCATGCATAGTACTATGGAAAGCTGGACTGGAGATAGTTGTTGTTGAGTTCATCTCGTCTCTGGATATTTCCATCCTTATGTATCTTCTTTTTGATCAAATAAATTTATCCCTTTGAGTACCCAAAAAAAAGAAGAGAAAAAAAGGACACTTCTTTGTCTTAATGGTAGAAGGGATAACATTAGTTGTCATTCCTTCTAAATCTTTCGAAAAGCAATATCCAAGAGATGCACATGCTTTGCGTGCACTAGTGTTTTCTTTGCTGTCTGAACTGATTCGTCTTCCTTACAAGGGTGAGAAGGTGGTTTCTCGAGCAATTGACTTGAATGAGCAGCTCCAGAAAGTTCTCACAAGAAATGATGCCCTTCTCTCGGGTAGGTCTATGCCAACTGCCCATAGACCTACCCAACTGCCAATCATTTTAACCATGAGGTCCATTCTGGCTAGGTCTACGTCAACTGCAATCATGTTAATCATGAAGAAGGGAAGAAGAGGAGGCTGAGCAGCTTTTCCGAAGGTTGTTTATGTGCATTAGCCCTTACATTAATTGGTGAAGATATTCCTGGTTCAACTGCTGTTTTCTTTGGGGCAGTGCATATTGTTTTATCTTTGACTCCAAAACTTGACAGGATGCGAAAAGGAAAAGCATGTGCAAGGCCCGAAGATGATGAGGACTCAGTAGAGCGACCTCCGTGGGCTTCTTGGATCTCAATTCCAGCTGATAGACTGAACCGACCACTATACGTCCAGTGCAGGCAGATCCATCACATGAAACTAATGCACAACTCTCAACGGTGTGCTTCCCCTCCACCGCAAAACATGTCGAGAGGAGAAGTTCTTTCAAGAGAAAAAGGTTGACAGTTCTGATGTTGCAGTCCATGAGGGGCCTCTCATTACACAGTCACGACGCCAGCAGTTCTCGCAGTGGAGCCTAGAATTTAGTGAATGACAACCAAAAAGAGATATATTATTGTTAAATGGGTTATGTGGTTTGTAATTAATGACAAGGGCTGGTGTTTTTCATTTTTTTTTTTTCAGTGTCTGGTGGTTGTTAGGGTTAAGCATATAGTTGATACTTCAATAAAGAGTATTTGTTTTAGTATAAAGGTTCTTTGTTCATAGTTTGCACTTTAAGCAAGCAATGACTCTTTTTTCCATTGAATGGGGCTGTAAAGGCCAAGGGAATTTTTTTGTATTATTAATTTTATATATTATGATTTTATTGAAACATGGTCACCGCCAACTTCAAGACTTGCTTGACCATAAACTCTTTGCGAAGAAACTAGATAAAAAGAAATGTTTTATAAAATGAACCGAAACCTTGATGAATGACTTTTAGCCCGCAAATGGAAATGGTATTCTTCTATTTAATATTGTACTTGTTAAAAGGTCAAATAAAACTTTCAATAAACCGTGTCTTCAAACAAAAACATCAGGGCCTGGGAGAAAGATTTCGATTTTGATATAGTTCATGAAAGTGATGATAGGATAGGATTTGAAATAGTCGAGTCACATTACTCTTCGTCCAAACCAAGAAAGCTGATGCAAAAAAGATTTTTATCTAATATTGATCAGAAAATAGAAGTCTATGTACATATCAAATGCCTCCAATTCTAAATCACTATTTATGAGTAACATTAATTTTTTAAAATGAAATCTTAAATTTATTGTTTCAAATCATTCATGTCGTGTTGAAATATCATTTATTATCTTAACATCTCAAATGATATGACGTCTATTAATCTTCATGATCAAAATTGATTTATTCTTTGACAAAAGTAAAATTTTCAGTATTTTATTTCCTTTTTCCAGTAAGTCTACTTCAAAAACGCACATGAATCTTCCACCGAAGTTTGAAGGACAAAGAAAAAATACTTGCAAGAAACCAAATGCCTTCTCATTAAACCTCTTAAATGGTATTTTAATCTTTTTGCGACAAAGAATCTAAAGATATTTCCATAATTTCAACCTGCGTTTGAAAAGTCAAATTCCTACCTTTTACCAACCCTGCTATATATGGTTTTGTTTCTCTCAGTCCCTATATCTTCTCAAACCTCTGCATTCATCTCCCAAAAATAGACTTGGCAAAACAAGTGGGTGGGTCGGGTACTGTCCGGGTTATACGGGTATAGGTCATATGGGTGCAGGTCCTTATACGGGGCAATATTTTGGACCCGTGCCCTACCCTATAAGGTACGGGGGGACCCATTTTTCTCTCTCCAGATTTTAGTTTTCTTTCACCCTAACAGTTTTTAGTTATGACAATTACACCCCAAAAATTCCTGCAATTTTAATTTTTTACATTTACACCCCCTAAATCAACTACTCTAATCAATTCAATTAAGATATAAACAAATATGACAAAATAAATAATAACACATAAACAAACATAGCATAT
Source organism: Pistacia vera (assembly GCF_008641045.1). Classification (NCBI taxonomy): domain Eukaryota; kingdom Viridiplantae; phylum Streptophyta; class Magnoliopsida; order Sapindales; family Anacardiaceae; genus Pistacia; species Pistacia vera. The sequence continues at coordinate 1,079,690 of NW_022196018.1, read as the reverse complement.
ATACAAAATACAAATACAACCAAATAAACAAATACAAAATCACTAATCACAATTACACAATAAACAAACAAAATAAGTCAATAAACTATAAATACGAATTAAAATAAACAAAACATAATCCAATATTCAACAAAAAACATTCTTGGACATCAAATGTTCATCCCACAGTGGGCGTGATAGAGTCTCTTAATTCTACAGTCTCGAGACAGTCAATGGCACATCAAGAGTCATCATCGAATCATCTTCACCTCATCATCTACAAAACAATGATCAATACAAATATTAATAAATGTAAATAATAAATATAAGAAAATTATGTAACATGTTACCTTCAAACTATATCCATATAGCCAAGTTCGAGTGCATATCAAAGATTCTGCATTTTTTGGTCGAAGTGAGTTTCGATATTTGTTGAGCACTTTACTGCCAATACTAAAAGCGGACTCCGAGGCTACGGATGTTATGGTATGGCATGAATCACAGCCATCATGGTAAGTATTGGATAACGATCAGATTGTTTTCTAATGATCGAGGGGATATCCAAATTCTGATATTTGACGCGATCAAACCTCATCTCTTCCAAATAAAGATCTAATTCGGATTTCTTAGTGGAAATGAAAACACTCTCATAGCTATACAAATCCTGCATCATTAAAGAGTTAATGTCAAAAATTAAAATTAATAAAAAACAATACTTTATTTATCATAGATATAAAAACTAAAAAGTATAGTGACTTACAGAAGAATGATCTATACGCCTACTAGAAGAAGAACTAGTGCAGGAGAACAACTGAAGGTGAGGCAGGAACTTCTTTACAACATTAGTCTCGTAAGCTTGAAAAAGCTTTCGCAAGTATTTTTAACAACCTCCAACTTCTGTACGGCGTGTTTTGAATCATAAACTTTGTTGAAAGCATACTCCACAAACTGAAACTTGAGATGTGGGTCAGAATAGTTGCAATCGTCAACACAAACTATAAGAATCCTAATATTTTGTAAATTTTGGGATCATTTGTTTGCCATCTCTTAACAACTTCATCCTCACTCGTACTCTTCAATTAAATGTAATTGAATTCCCACACAATTTCAAGTACAAGTTTGCTGTGGATATTTAGAACCTGAGAATAAAGTCGTAAATATAAAATGGTTCCAGAACTTGCATATCCTCTCCCCCGTATCCTATTCTTCATTTGATGGACAAAATTTATAACTAGGATCTATTGTTGACAAAGCCACAAACACAGACGAAATATTAACGCTCTGTTTCAAGCATTAAAATGTCGAATCCATCTAGTGGAAACATCCAATCTCAACCCATTGAGCTTTCACTCCCATTTGTACAACAAGTTCTCCAAACTTGATTCTCCTAGCCTCAGTTGCTTTAATATATTTCATACTATCTCGAATCTTATTCAAAGCAACACTAGTAGCTCTTAACTCTTCTTGAAAAATAAGATTCAAGATATGTGCAGAACATCACACATGGAAAAATCACCTTTACATAACAAAGATCTGCCACAAAGCTGGTTCCTAAGATACCTCCATCCTATCATTACTACTTGCATTATCCAAAGTAATTGAGAAAATTTCTTTTCATACCCCACTCTTGCAAGAAATTCATGATATTTTTGCCCAAACAACCCCTGAGTGTGGAGGAGGAATATGACAAAAGTTCATATTTTATTCTGTAAATCCCAATCCTCATCTATATAAATGAGCTGTCAAAGAAATATATCCCTCAGGTACCAGAAGTCCAAACATCAGAAGTTAAGCAATTCTACTTGTCAGCTCCCTAATTCAAGCTAGTTTTTTTTATCACCTTTCAAAATTTTAAGCAATCCGCCTTAGCGGTGTTTCTAGAATAATGCCCAAGATCTTACACACATATGAAAAGAATCTCATGTTCTGGATTCTCCACATATGAATATGGATGTTATGTGAATAATTGATAAGGCCATATATTCACGATAAGTCTCTTGACTAATCTTTTACTTTGCAATCTTGATCATGATCAATCAATAATTGCCCTACATCATGGTTGCACGTTTTGACAATTCTGTAATGACACTTCATATTTTAGTCCACTGTGTGGCACCATATGCATAAGATTACTGCATGCCTTCACACCTGGTCCTTTCAGTGTTATTCTCAACATATATTCAAATAATTCCAAACTTTGATGTTTACATTTATTTCTAGAACTAGGTGTAGGAATATAGAACTAGAAGGAGGTGGCATTACCCTAGAAGCATCGTCACTTGCCTCACGTTAACTATATCCGTATCTATAGTTTCTAAATCCGCCAGTCAATGCTTGAGACTACAAAAAAAAAAAAAAAAAAAAAAAAAAAAAAAAAAAAAATATATTATATATATATATATATATAATATATATATATATTATAATATAAGATTAGGCTCTCACACACACTCAAAGGATATACAATAAAATAAAGAAACAAACATCAAGAATTTAGTACTGATATCATACATTCATACCCATTCAAAGGGAGAAAAACTTTGGGTGTAAAGTTCATTATAATTGACCGAGTTAAGCAAATCTATCTTATTGTCTTCTAAATCATCTTCTTCATTTAATCATATTTAAACCAATTATCTTTTCATTTTTGTTTAATTATGGCTTGATTTCCGGATTTTGCAGGAGAGGGAATGGTAGTTGAAAGTAGTGTTGTTTAATAAAACATGTTATAATTTAAAATTTAAGAGGTTCCCAAGTATATTCCACTTCTTCAAGGTAGAGAATGGTGGGTATTTTTGGTTTTTGTGGTTGAGTAGATATTAGGTAGGAATCAAATCTTGGATCTGAATTTAAATTCTAATTAATGACCACAATTTGGTTTTTATTTTGCATCTAACTTCAGGATCTAATCAACCATGTTTCAAATTGTAAATTGATTAAATGTATCATACCATGAACCAATAAACATGTAAAAAAATTTGATTTCACAAAACACAACCATTTTACATCAAAAGGTTTTGGGTCAATAGATTTACTTTAATACCAATAAATAAATAAAGTAAACAAAAAACTTAGGGTACAAATTCTAATAAAAAATATTGGTAAATGTAAGGAAAGTTTAGTCAAAATTTATTCCAAATTGGCTTGTCCTTATCAAGTTTGGAAAAGTTGTTTAATCCTATTCGCTATTAATTTGACCATTATTTACCTCAAGGGATGCTTATTCATTACCGTTTCTACAACTTTAAGCCAAATCTAAAGGTAAAAACATCAATTATAAATTACAAGTTTAGAAGAAATTTGGTATTCAACAAGCATGCAATGACTTGGGAGATGCATGTCTGAAATAAGAAAGCAGGTGATTGGCCAGACTTTCCATATAGTCTTTGTCCTTGGATTTCAAATGCTTTAATTAATACTCCTATGTAACAGGGGTAGATTCATTTCAGAGGTACATATTATTAGTCTTGGATCAATGCTTACAAGACAGAGGATAGCAGTAGAAAAATGTGACCAGCTGAGAAGAGAAGAGGATTTACAATAATTTTTTCATTTCTGTTACCTATTTAAGCTCTGGTTCGGATTTCTTTAAAGCCTCTGTTTCATAATTATTTTTTTCCCAAAAGATAAGTTTCTTTGTTAAGTGTAATAGTCAACCCAGAATAACATCCTTAATTTATAATAATTAAATTGAAATCATACAGCACACAACAGGGGAACCCAACACAACACATGAATAAAATACTCATTATACATACTGTAAGTCTGTAACATACATGATATCCCAATCCTCATTTATATTTTATACCCATCTATTACATTATACATACATGATACATCCCTCGCTCAGGATTTAGATTACAAGGAGAAGTAAGCAAAAAGATGAAAATAAAACTAGAAAAATTAACAAAGCAAACTGCAAAATACCTGTTAAATAAGAAATTCCGAAATCTGTAATGAGAATAGTGATCTTCACTTTTCACATTTGCTCTCTGTCCAAACAACTCAAACTAGATTAGAAACTCTTTAATAAGAAATTCCGAAATTCCGAAATCTGTGATCTTCACCTTTTCAAATTTGCTCTGTCCAAACAACTCAAACTAGATAGAACTAAATTAAATTCCAATTTCTCTCACTTTCTCACATTTTCTTTCTACCAATTTTCTCTGCCCAAACACTCAAAGAAGATTAAAACCAAGTAAATCTCATTTCTCACGTTTCTTTCCATCCAAACAAAGTCAAACAATAAAAAAGTCAAAGTGATCAATATAAAACAAACACACAAATTAGGGGTAGGGATCATTACCAGTCGACGAGGATGAGTAATGGCAACCGGCGACTGTGGTATTGCCGAACCAGGAATGGGAATGACTGACGATTGACGAAGCGACGATGACGAAGTGACGAAGTGCAAGTGACGAATTGACGAATCGAAGCTGGTTCTCACTAACGATTAATCGAAGAAGACTGATGACTATTGAGAGATGAGAGGCAGGAGAGATTTGAGTTTAGGGAGAGTCTGAGAGAGAGATGCGGCCGCGATCTGAGACTGAGAGATCAAGAATGAGATATTGAGATGAGAGTGAGACTGTGAGAGGGAGGCGTGAGCAGATTCGTGATGACTGATGAGATGCGGCCGCGATCTGAGACTGATGAGATGCGGCGCGATCTGAGACTGAGAGATCAAGAGATGAATATTGAGATGAGAGTGAGACTGTGACTCTGTGAGAGGGAGCGTGAGAGGGAGGCGTGAGCGTGATCTCTGCGTGATAAAAAATTAAAACTTGGGATTCAGTGAATAGTGAATAGTAGCCTTGGCAAATACGGGTGCTGCGGGTTCACCCGTATGACCCGTGATTTATTGGACGGGTACGGTACGGGTCACAAAAAATGGGTTTAATTTATTGACCCGTACCCTATATTTTTTCCTGGGTCCAGACCCGTTTTGTCGGTCTACCCAAATGAAAGAAACCATAGTTTTATACCCATCTCCCAGCGCTTCCACCACGTGATCTCCATGGTTGAACGAGAAGCTAATCTTGCACCATCATCCCAATTTCTCCATAACCATCCTTGTTCCACTCAACCGTTCCACAACCCCAATACTTCCCATCTCATTCTTCCACATCCCCTCCTCCAAAACTCACCCTTTGAACTCTCAAACTCAACAACTCCAATGTCCTCCAAGCCTTAAACCACAATCTCACTCACTCAAAAAATTCTCTGTCTTATAACCTCAACTTCCTACAAATCTTATCACCCCAATATCCCAACTATAGCTATTTTACTCTTGTGCTTCTGCTCTTGCAGCGATTCTTTACTTGCCTACTTTACATAACAAAACCTCTCGTTTTAAGGACAATCCCACCTCTCTTTATTATTCCAGGATTGCCGCCCATTAAATTGTTTTATGCCTGAACCTTTCTGGATCGGCATCAACCTGCCTATGATTTCTTCCTGGATTATTTGACAGTATAACCAGTCAAATGGGATTATTGTGAACACTTTTGAGAGTCTGAGGCGCCGGCGATTAGAGCCATTGCGAGTGGTGCTTGTGTTACAAATGGGAAAACTCCGCCGTTATATTGCATTGGACCATTGATTGTGGACGCCAAGATCGGGCTGGTGGTGCTTTAGATCATGAATCATCATCCAAATGTATGACATGGTTAGATGCACAGCCTGTCCAAGTGTGTGTGTTGTGTTTTGGCAGTAGGGGTGCATTATCTAGGCCTCAGCTCAAGGAAATTGCCATGGATTGGAAAGGTACATGCTCTACTACCGAATATTATGCAATACTGTTACATGTACAAGTAATATAACTCTATACGAAACTACATAATATAAACCCTATAAAGCACTTTTAATTTTCGTTTTTTTAAGGTTGTTTGGTTGTATAAAAAAGTTCTTTTTTATGACTTCTAGGATGATAAGCTTTTTGGGCTTCTCTAAAACTTTTCTTATGTCAAATATCTCTTGCATTATTTGTGTAATTCCATGATATACCATCTTTGAAATAAACCTATTCTTTACCTTCTTTTTTTTTTTTTTTTTTTTTTAAATCGATAGCCACCATCTAAAGGAAGAAAAAAAAAGAAAAAAAAGAAAAAAAAACTCACCACTCCCCTACACAGGAAATAACGGAGAAGAGGAATGGTGAGTGCAGAAGAGTGGAATTGAAGATGAAAGAGTTGATGGGAGAAAAGGGTAAAGCCCTGAGAAACAAGCTTGAAGAGAAAGCGATGGTAGGCTGCTTGGAATAATGTGTCGAGAATAATCAAAGCTAACAAAGCTGGCAAGTGAAAGATTTGTACTGAATTTTACATACTTTCTATAAAAGATTATGAGAGACATGTTAGTGTGGTATGACATATGCCTCTTTATTGAGCGATTGTACCCTGCATTAGGTGCACATACGTGCCAAAATTGATCACTTGGCTATAACAACACATGCGTTAATGGTTTAATGAGTTTGTATGTTGGATTGTCGACTACAACATACAAAACTCATTAACCTTTATACAAGTGTTCTATCTAGCACTGAAACTATTGTCTTCAAGGTGTCAATTAGATCTCTCACAATCACTAGGACTTACTTTCTCTCACAAGAAAAGCTTAAAACCCTAAGAGTGAAACTCACTCTTTTACAATTCGAGATTTGATTAATACAATAGTAGAAACTCTCTCAATAGAATGAATGAACAAGTGTTTAGCTCAATATAACCCATTATACAAAGTATAAAAGTGATGTTGTTGCAAGGGTTTAAGGTTTGAGTGAGAAAGATTTGCAAATTGAAAGCTCTAAATCTCTTGAACAGTAGTGGTATGAAGTTTTCAAGTTCTAGAATGGCAAAAGTTCATTCAATATGATTTGGTTGGGTTTATATAGAGAATCCTTAAAAAAAATAGTTGTTATGCACAAAAATGAATTTTTCAATTCAGTCGTCTAGTGATCTCTTCGATCAAATTATTATTAATGTGTCGTTATAACTCCCAACTGACATTAGGTCAACCTAATGGTTTATTCGGTTGTCTTAACAAGCCATTTGGTCAACCTAATAGTCGTCCTTTTTTAACAAGACATTTTATAATGCTTTTGTCTAAATAGGACAACAATTAAATGGGTTAGACTGCAAGATTTTAAAACTTTTCTAAATACTGTTTAACCCCCAAAGTTTGGAATATGATATTTTAGGCCAACATTGAAAATCAACAGAAGAAAACTTATCCGATTGACCTAATGAGCTAAACTTTGAATATTTAAAACTTGATAGGTTGTTTAACCCCTTTAGTTTGAAAGTTGACATTTAGGCCCAAAAATTGAGAAATAAAAAAGACAAACTTTTTGAGAGGTTTCAAATGTAAATCAATTTTCTAACCAAGACTTATGTTTTTACAAGGAAATATACCTAAACTAAACTTAATTGAATTCCTCTAAGTTGTTCATCTAATTAGCTTTGTCCTTTTCCATTCTTAATAAACTTTTTGAATACATTGGGAGATTTCCTTGTAAATCTAAGTCCACACCACATGACGCTTAGGGGTTTTAATAAATTGATATTATAATTTTACATATTTTCTACTTTAATATACAGAAATGAATTTGTATAAAAAGTTGGTGGGATTAAATTATACAATGAGGTTATTGAAATTGCATTAGAGGACTGGAGAGGTCGAAGATATTAATTGTTCCATGAAAAAACGAAAAAGAAAAAGAAAGCAGATAAGAGAGAGATTTGGTTTGATAGAGTTCTCATGCGTCACTGTCTCCTCACACGCTTACTGCCTCTACTTCCTCCTCCACTTTCTTCTTCTATTTCCCAAAATATCGGAAACACAACTAACACCTAACACAAATTATTATTCACTTCAAATTCAAATTCAACCCATTCTCAGTCTCAGGTTGCCCTTAATTTCCTTCAATTTCATCTTTATCCCAGCCCACTCAAATAACGATAATGAGCACCCCCACTCCCTCTCCCTCTTCCTCTTGTTCCACTTCCTCCTCATTTCCCCCTCCTTGCTTCACTTCCCTTTCCCCCAACTCCAGGTATTTTTATTTAATTCTTGTTTTATTTTTCTATATTCCACTAATTTATTTATTTGTTTAGAATTAATCTGGTTCATTCGATTCTAATGTTGATAGGGTTTTGCCACGGGTGACGTGTACCTCCCAAAGGATTTGCCTTAGTTCTTGTCTCTCAACAACAGCCAATAATGTAGTTTCTAAATATTCTTATGGGTGGTTTGAGACACAGCCTTTACTTTCTAAACCGCCACTCAGTAAATGCTTCTCTTCTTCTGTGGGAGTAGAAGCTTTGGTTACTTCCAAATCTCAGGATGTTTCAGCTGCTCCTGCGCCTCCTCGTATTGGTGACGACAAAATCGGCGTTTTGTTGCTCAATCTTGGAGGTCCCGAAACTCTCGAAGATGTCCAGCCTTTTCTGTTTAACCTTTTTGCTGATCCGGTAACATACACATTATGTTTTCCACGAAAGTTGAATATTCATTTAGTTATTGTTTTATTTAGATTTATTAAGTTGTGAATGTGGCATATATTTTTTTAGAACAAAATTTTAGTGTTCAGAGTTATATTTGAGTCTACAATCTCCCTAATGTTGTAACTTAGAGCCAGTGTCTTAATGTTGCCCCTATCAAAGTCGTGCAGCATGCCATTTTTAGTATTTGCCAGAAAAAAATGCACCGCTTGAGCATAATATCATTAATTATTTTAAGCTTCTAATTACAAGTTTGTCGGCAATTTCTATTGATACTAGCTTTACAAGTATTTGCCAGAAAAAAAATGCACGTGTAGATATTCTTTGGTTTTGATACAAAGATTAATGCTGGACTTACAAGGGTTGTTTATACCAGTTGAATTGGTTATAAATTTTTTATTTCTTTAATATATTGCATATACATGGATTAGTATTTTAGACCTTGGAAACTAGAACTACTCAATGTCGTGATATTTTATATTGTTATTTACTCCATATTTTAAGTAAATAGATCAAACTAAGTGGAGTAGAGGTGACTTTAATTCAATAAAGGAAGTCACAAAATGATTTTGTCTTCATTTATTTCAACAGCTTCTCCACTGGTAAATTCTCCAAACTAAAAGGTGAATAGATGTCAACTGATTTTTTCGTCACCACGCCTTTTTAGTATTTTTTTTATGTGTATATAAGTTGGGATGTGGGTGTGCCTAGTATGTTTAATTTTTAGCTGTTTGGCTTAAGATGAATCCATATGAAGCATTAGTTTAATCAAGAGTAAGTTTTCTTACATTGTTGTAGTCATTGTACTCATTTCATTGGAACAGGATATTATTAGACTTCCAAGGCTGTTTCGTTTTCTTCAAAAGCCATTGGCACAATTCATATCTGTTGTCAGGGCACCCAAGAGCAAAGAAGGATATGCCTCAATTGGTGGTGGCTCTCCGTTGCGGCGAATAACTGATGCACAGGCATGCCTTCTTTTTTTTTTTTAAATGAGCTGTATTTTCTTCATAACTTGAATGTTTTTATTGTTTGATATCTAGACCTTTATCAGTTTTGATTCATACACATGACTATGGATTAGAAAACCTAGTATTTATAGTTCATTGGAATGCTAAATATCAAAATAAGAGAAGAGTAGATGACTGTTTCAAAAATTTTCAATTTTTCATCAAAAAAGCTATCATCTTTATTGGTCTACGGATAAATATTTACTTTTGGTTTTGGTTTATGTTATATGCATTAAGGTCCTTGTGTTGTCTTGTATTTAGGCAAAACTTTTCTCATTTTTCATAATTATATGAGTGGAAGAAAAGGATTTATACTAGTACAAATATTTTGTGTGATTATTTTTGGTATTTTTATTTTGTTTTTGATCCTATGTCTGCAATGGTTGTTACCTGAAGAATTCAGAATATATTGATCAAAGAAGTTTAATAAGTTGCTATTTCTTAAGTTGTAAGTATCTAACAATGGATTATCTGGTACTTGGGCAAAAGTCATATGCATATGAGCTGAGGAAAAGCACTCAAGAAACTGATAACAGTTGAGATCGAAGGTTGGTTGAGTTGGTTTAAAAATATTGGGGAAGAATTTAGTTGAGTTGTGGTGCTATGACTGTTAGTTGGGAAATTTTTCATTGCTAGAGTAGCACAAACACACTCCATACAGAGCTTCCGTGTGAGAATGATGTCATTTTTGCTTTTTTCCTGTCTTGTCGTTCTCCTTTCATTGGCTATCCTTTTCTTTGTACAGGCTGAAGAATTGAGAAAATCCCTTTGGGAGAAGAACGTGCCAGCAAAGGTGTATGTTGGTATGCGTTATTGGCATCCATTTACGGAAGAAGCTATTGAACAGGTATCTTGTCATCTTTATGTATTTTCCTTTGAATTAATTTTTAATGTTTAATCTTTACGAAACTTCACTTCTGGATCTTGTTTTTCTGTCATGCTACTGCTACTTGTGGGTATGATGATTCTGAGTTTTTATTTTTCTTTCACTCATGAATATTTGTCATGAGCGGGTAACTACTAACTGGTGGTATATTGGTTGAACATTAATATAGCTTTTTAATGCAATGTCACCTGTTAACATTTGATCTAGCAAACAATGATACGGAGATTTGACGACAAATTTGTTTAGATTACTCTGCATTAGTTTTTTCAAGTGACTTCTGATTCGTTGTATACAAGTCTTGTTTTGAGTAAAGAAGTAAGTGTGCAATTATTGCCCTTTATTGTTGCTCTTAGGCTATGAATCTAAATTGTGTAGACTCAATGTTATTTCAGTTAACTTGAGTGTTTAAAATTAGTTCTCCCCGTAAATTATGTCAGCTTATTTTATCAGTTATTCTGCTTTGTTTGTCCTTTACCTAAACATTAATTTAATGGACAGAACTCAGCTTTTGTGTTGGTAATCAAGCTTTTGGTGTCTATTATAAATAATTAAAATAAAATAAAATAATCAAGCTTTTGGTCTAAGCTATCTGTCAATAGTTGAACTTTGTATATCAATTAAATTTCATAATCTGGCTACTGATTTTGTTTTTTATTTTATTTTTATTTATCTGTAGATTAAAAGAGATGGAATTACAAAGCTTGTTGTGCTTCCACTTTATCCGCAATTCTCAATATCAACTAGTGGTTCAAGCCTTCGACTCTTGGAGAGTATATTCCGGTGATGAATACAAGCCATTAGCATGTCATAATAATGTAACAATAGATTAACTAAAATTTCTGAATAAGTAATGGATTTGTTTACAGGGAGGACGAGTATCTAGTAAACATGCAGCACACAGTTATACCTTCATGGTATCAACGCGAGGGATACATCAAGGCCATGACAAATTTGATTGAGAAAGAGCTAGAAAACTTTGACTACCCTGAGAAGGTTCGTTCATTGGATAGATCCATCATCTCTCTCGATATAAATGTCTTATGATGAAGTAATCTGATATCCTGATATTCATAATATATATTCTATGTACTGTGAATGACAGGCATAATTACTTTTCTTTCTTGTGTAACTATACAAGATTTTTAAGTGAATTTCCAATACATTCATTATGCTTATAAAATTGAAATAAAAGGAAAGTCATCTAATGGAGTTTTCATTGAGAACATCCATATAGCTTCCTCCTAAAATTGGGGAACTGACATGGAAAGTATCAGGATTCACTGCTGTTCTATCAATTTTTCTTGAGTTACTGGGCTTCACTCCGTCTTGTTGACTATTTCATTGTAGGCTTTGATGGTCTGTTTACCATTGTTATGGTATCTATACTAAGAAAAGTGTCTATGGTACTCTTGGAAATATAAATTGTAAAGCGCTAGAATATTTGCTGGAAAACTGACTGATTGGACAGGAAAAATTTAATTTAGTTTGTACTATTCTGATTTCTTTGATTTATGTATTATATTCTCTAGAAGGATCTTGAGGTAAGAGAAGCATTGTTTGTTTGTCATTATGTCAATGTCTGTGTTGGGTAACTTCGGTTAATGTTTACATAGAGTATTCATGCATACTTTTGCTCCTAGCTGAAGATGGAAAAATAGAGATTGGCGTTATGTTAACTATGTATAGTAAGTTAATAGGATAGTATCTTTTTAAATTTTCAAGCCTTGATCTGCTTAAGCTTAAGCACAATATGTATATAAATTATCATCTGTTGCACCTTCAGATTTCCAGTAGCAGAGGTATTTTGAAAGGGCAGCATTTGAACTTATATGCCTGGCTTAGAACTGATAGGACCAGGACTTAAAGGCCAGCTTTTTCCTTATTGACCTGATTTGGATAATTTCTAGAAGGAACCATCTGGAGCTGGTAAGCTGAGAAACATGGAATCAAAAGACAAAAAGCAAAAATTATTAGAAATCGTATTTTGGGCCATTTACATATTGTTCATTCAAGATTAACTTGAAGCTGACTGGTAGCTAATAGAATCTGTGCTAATTTTATCCTACAAAGCTTTTGTAATCCTAGTTGACTTTCATGCTCATCTCTCATCTCTCTATCAAATTGACTTTCACAAATATAATGACTTTTGGGAATTTTTTATGGAGATTCTGTCACCATGTTTTTTTTTTTTTTTTTTTGATAATGGAAACAACCTTTAATGTTATCTTATTTTGGCTTGTCAAGTGCCTTATATAAGTCATTTTTGCTCAACATTTGGTAGAAAAGATTTGAATCTATCAGGTTCAATGAACGCTCCCCTCCATAGCTCTTCTGTTCTTTTGCCTTGGATTATGTGTGTTATGTGTATACAATTTTGTTTGTACTTATTACGTCTGCTTTGTCAATGTGTTTTCTAACTTTCTTTCCAATTTTTGGAATTGTAGAACTTCTCAAACTCCAATTATGTTAAAGTTTGTTTTTGGTCTAAAATATAGAAGAAAGTAACTATGATACACTACTCTTTGTATTCCTCTGTGTACTAGCCCTGTAAATGTTTGCTAGAACTCTTGATCTCTTGCAGCGGTCAATTGAGGAGCCTCTGGGATGACATTAAGTCAGGAAGTCATTGGCTAGTATTTTCTTAATAGATGTAATAAAATGTTTCTCTTGTATCAAACTTTGTCCTTATCAATTCCTTTTGTTGCTTTAGAAATGTCTCTTTTTTCATGTAAGTTCAAATATTTTGAATGATGCTTAATAATATTTGTATATTGTCCAGCACACTTATTTGAAAATGTTTATAGGTTATGATATTTTTTAGTGCACATGGTGTCCCGCTTGCATATGTGGAAGAGGCTGGTGATCCTTACAAGGCCGAGATGGAGGAATGTGTGGATTTAATAATGGAAGAATTAGAAAAGAGAAAGATAACCAATCCATACACTCTTGCATATCAGGTAATTTGTAGTTGTTAGATACACTTTTAATTCTTATCAACGGTATTAACTCTTTTGAATGTCATTTATGGTTTAAATTTCATTTATTATCATGGTGCTCTGTTGATAGTTAGCAAAATGTTTTACAGAGTAGAGTTGGGCCTGTGGAATGGTTGAGACCCTATACTGATGAAACAATCATTGAGTTAGGAAAAAAGGGAGTAAAAAATCTTTTAGCTGTCCCTATTAGGTAATGTTATTTCAATTATTGTAACTGTAATACCTGTTCTTTCTCATGGACTAGCTGTATATCTGTTGCATGTGGATAAACTTTTAGTTTCTTACCCTTATATTATAATTAAATTTTTGGTTTTTGAACTGGAAATATTTATCTTTTTGGTGTTTGTTTGATTTACAGTTTTGTCAGTGAGCATATTGAAACTTTAGAAGAAATTGATGTTGAGTACAAAGAGTTGGCTCTTGAGTCAGGTATAGAAAAATGGGGACGTGTCCCAGCATTAGGATGTGAACCTACCTTCATTTCAGACTTGGCTGATGCTGTGATTGAGAGTCTTCCTTATGTTGGGGCTATGGCTGTTTCAAATCTTGAGGCTCGACAGGTAGTCCTTATTGATTTTCTGCTAAATTTTTTTAATAACTAAAAGTTCTGTGCCGCTGCAGAGGCCTAAATGGCCCTACATCTTCTTCCTGAAATGTGTAACCCTATAAAGTTAAAGGAAAAAGATATAATTATTAATATATTTTTAGTTCTAGCTTTGATATATTTTTTTAATACCTTTCTCCGTCCATGCCCAGTCTTCTGTGGAGGAAAAAGAATAGGGGTAAATCTCAGGAAGCATGACATGCTTTATTTTGTTATAGATGCTTTTTTTTTTTTCACTTTTTTTTTTTTTTTAAATAATCGTAGGATTTTGTGTTCTGTCTTATTGTTTTAATAATAATGAATTAGCATACCTAACTGCAATACTTTACAAGTTAATGTTGTACTTTCTGTATTCATTCTGCAATTTATTCTGCATTTTACCTGGTTTATTAAGTGGACTCTAAAGATAGAATAACATTTTCTGTTTTTCTAAACCCGTGAATTGACGAATCAAGAAATCTAAAATGATATATAGCTACTTTTAAGGAAGTTGAAATTTGGCCCTCTTGTCTAGCTTGTCTATGCATTTAGAAGTAATGACACTCTGTTGAATATTTGGTAGATAAGTTTCTCATGGAATAAAACAACCAGCACTTGGGAGAATATAGCATATCTTTTGTTGCATTTCTCAACACTTATGAATTGAGGATGGATAACCGTCTTTGAATATTCATGTATATGATGCTTCCTTTTGTACCATAAGCTTTGTGTGATAGAAAGTTTGGCATTTTCTGCAGTCTTTAGTTCCACTCGGCAGTGTAGAAGAGTTATTGGCAACATATGATTCAAAACGTACTGAGCTTCCTCCACCTGTGATAGTCTGGGAATGGGGTTGGACTAGAAGTGCCGAGACTTGGAATGGAAGAGCTGCTATGCTGGCAGTGCTTGTTCTGTTGGTCCTAGAAGTTACCACTGGAGAGGGGTTCCTGCATCAATGGGGCATTTTGCCTTTGTTTCGGTGAATAATATCTAACAATCTTTCTTTCCCACTCCTTAAGATCATTGAGTGTAAATTTTATGCATTCTATTAGCATTACTTTATATATGCATTACAACGAATATCAAAGCATCGCCAAGATCTACTGTGACTCTAAGATTGGATTTGCCTAATAGTATAGGCGCAAGTAGTGCAACGCCAATGCCTGTTGGTGGAAAGGAAAAAGAAATTGTAATGTCCGTACTTAATGCAAATGCTGTTCAAATGATAAATTTGTAAAAGTTTTGGCCTTTGTATTTGAATCTTGTATTTGTAGTTGAATGATGGGAGGCGAGGAGATTAAATGGTTGAAGTTTTGAGTTGGGTCATAAAATAGTATTTGACGTATTTTTCATTTTGTTTTTATGGACTGATTCAATTTATATTCTACCTCATCAAGGCCTAGTGATTTTATTCACTTGAATATGTAATTATCTAAAAGATCAGGATCTTTCTATTTAAATTTTTCATCCATTTATTTATTATAATCTAAAGTATACTATAAACTATTAATGAGTTATAAAACTCTACTTTTTGAACACTGGTTTTTAGCATTGGAATGAAATGAAGGGATATTTTAAGTTAAAACTTAAAAAGCATTTATTTTTAGGGAAATGAGAGTGGACACTGGACAGTGGAATAGAAAGAATTGTCCATCTCTCCCATTTAGTCTAGTGCGGCCCAAAATAGAGGAAACATGCCCTTGCCTTGTCATAAAATAATAATATCAAGTATTTATTATTTAAGTTTATCTTCTTATGGTTGCTTTAATTTCTAACAAAGATATTAGATAAAATTTTGCTTATAGTATGCATACATGTATATAAGGACTTTATCATAAAATATTAAATAAAAAGAAACTAAAAATACTGGATTTTGGGTTAAGAAACTTGAGCTTTTGGAGGAAATATGTAATACTTATAAATCACTTAAATTTATAGAAATATTATAGAGTCACACAGTAATTCACAAATAACAAATCTACTTTCATATTTTTAATAAAATAATAAGTAAAAAAATATTTTTGGGATAGATTTGGGCATCGTTTTGTTGATCCTATCTTACTAAACACTATTGGTCTTCTTTGATAAAAATATTAGACCAAAATCGCTTTGGTATTTAAAGAGATCATAACCCAATCTTACAAACTCTCTCACAATTTCGACGTAATAGTTCGCAATTGGTCAGTTCACAAGGTAGAACCCATTATTGGGCAGATGAGACCTATTGTTGGACAAGCGAGACTCATTACAAACTAACTAATTGCGAACTACCATGTTAAGGTTGTGAGAGAAAATTTGTGAGATTGGGTTGTAAGTATAGTATTACTCTTTGTTACTTTTGCACATGGTTGTATGGGCCAAAAATCGTGTTAGGCCTGACAAGGCCCAACATACAAGATATACAAATAACGGCCCAAGGCCTTAACCCAATTCTGGTTGGGCTTACATTTAAATCTACCTTGCCCATAGCAGTCTGAAATAGGAAGCAGAATCCTATTCTGTTTCCACTTCTATCAAGATCTTGTATTGTAATCATTAATGTTAAGCTTAACCCAATAAGGCAAGGAGATCCTATCTTTAACCCAATAAGAAAAGGATATCCTATCCCTTTCCTAATAATGACTCATTTACCCAATAGGACTCAGAGTCCTACTAGGATTCGAACCTGTTGGGTTTACTATGTAAACAGGGGCAAACTCCCTCATTATTCACTCAGAAATCACCTGCAACACCTACTAGCTTCTAAGTTCTTGCTCCTAAAAACTGTCATATTATTCTAGTACTCTCCCTTTAGCCCTCACTCAATAGCCTTTCTCAGTCTCGTTGACTTGAGCATCGGAGTGTCTACGGCAGGCACCACACTGGTGTCTATCTAGCCTTCACGTTCCCGTTTCTGTGTTCTTTGTGTAGGTCTACCAGATTGTCAGTGGTTTGTATCGCATAGGATAAGTCCTCTCTAATTTGACAGTAGATTTTACCGTCTACAGTTTGGCGCCCACCGTGGGACCCTAACAATTAGCCGATTCGCAATGACCTGCTATCTTTGTTCCTTCTCCATTCAGCTACCATGACGGACAACACTGGAACTCCCGCGTCCGATGTCGTAGCTCAAATTTCAACTCCCACCACACTGGTGCAAGAGAGCAAGGAAAAGTACTAGACCTTGGAAGCTCAGAATGCTGCCGTCCGCGTAGAGAATCAAGCTCTCCAAGAAAAAGTAACCCAATTCTATTATTTAGATTGGTCCTTGAACCAGCATCATGCATCTTCTTCTCGGCTATCCATTCATCCCCGACAACTATTCTCCACCCCAAGCCATGGCACCCTCCTAGAACCCCCATGTCCTAGTACGACCCCAACCACCACAACATCTATGGCAGAGCCGAGCCACGTTGGAAGCATCCAGCCTACCAGCCTCTTAACCATCGAAACGCACGCACAAGCTACCTTATTCCAGCTAAACGCCCTTTTCTCCCACAAACATACCCAGTACATTCAATGATCGACATTACTACCTAAATTGCCCCACTCAGCTCCACTGTACATGTCAACCTTAATGTCTTCCCCCAATTCCTTAGTAACCTCTACAACCCCATGCCAACTCCCCTTGAACAAACACTAACCATGAGGCTTACCGATATGGAAGCCATGATCCAATGCATCCCCGATGTACCTACACCCCTTAAGAAAAGCCAACCCCAAAGCTATGCGGATTCACCATTTATAGACACCATAGCTGCTACAGAAATGCCATGAAAATTCACCTTCCCCATCATGAGGCTCTATGACGGAACCACCAACCCGGACGACCACATAGCATCCTATAAGCAACGCATGTTTGCCACAACAATACCTGAAGACCTTCGTGAAGCATGCATTTGCAAGAGCTCTAGCTCTAGCCTTGTGGGACCAACACTCTAGTTGTATACCAACCTCCCTAACAGGTCTAGCGCTCCTTTGCCCAACTCATAGACACCTTCGTAGAACAGTTCGCTAGTAGCAAAAAGCTAGAAAAGCTATCTGGCGACCTTTACCGGATTTCCAACATCACAAAGAACCCCTATGGGAATATGTGGGGCACTTCAACCACAAAAAAATCTCTATCCCTTACTACAATCAAGAGACTATGGTGGATGCATTCAGGAAGGGACTCCTCCTTGATGGTGAGATATACAAGGAAGTCACCAAGTGTAATTGTAACACTATGGAAGATGTGCTGGCCCGCGCCTGGGTAGAAATAAGATGGGAGGAGGATAAGGCTTATCATGTAAAGGCAAGCAACACAAACGACCATCTTCCCTACTGATCTAAGAGGCGCCATGACTCCAGACAAGCCAAGTCGTACTGAGTTAGGAGGGGACCGACCCACGACAATACACACCATCAAGAGCGTCAACCGGCTTGGCACACTGATAGAGCACTCATCCAACCTAACAAGTATAAGATGTCAGATTTTAATTTGAATATAGAACCCGCCGAAGTAGTGGCAATGCTGAAGGAGATGGGGAAGGTAGTCAGGTGGCCGACAAAGTTGCCACACTCTAGGGCCAAGCGAGATACCATCAAGTGGTGTGAATCCCATGGAGACCATAGGCATGTCACCGCCGATTGCATCGCCCTTCGCTTGGAAGTTGTGAGACTACTGAAGAGGGGTCACCTCCAGGATTTCTTAATAGAGAAAGGGAAGGCCACGTATGTAGGTAAAAGTCGTCAAGTGACACCGCCACCAAAAGCACCACCTACTGACGCGATGTGCAGCATGATATCAAGATCCGAGATAAGCGAAGTGAGTTACTCCTCGACCAAGTGCCATGTAAGAGCCGCAGCAAGGCCTGAACACCACCCTTCATGACCCTGCGTTCAAAAGCCAACGAATCTAACTATTGGATTTATTGATAACGAGACAACATTGCTCATAAACCCTTATCATGATACGCTCATCATCATATTACAGATCGCTAACATCCTAGTAAAAAGAATCCTCATGGACCTCAGCTTCTCAGCAAACATTATATTCCTCGATGCCTTCAAAGTCATGGGACTAGAGGAATCCAACATAAATCGGCGATCCACTCTACTCATTGGTTTTATTTCAGAATAGAAGTACACTATGGGGGAGATAACTCTGCCAGTCTATGCTGAGGGAATTAATCTCCAGACCACCTTCATGATAGTGGACTCACCTTCTTCGTACAATGTAATATTGGGCCAACCATGGATCCACGACATGTAGTCCATTCCATCCACCTTCTATTAGACCATCTGGTTCCCCACCAAGTGGGGCATTAAGGAGATAAAAGAGGATCAGAAAGCATCAAGATATTGCTATTAGAACGCCTTCAAAACTAAGTAGGGGAATATGTAGCAATTATAGACCCACACGGCTGGAGGAGCAAAGCGAGACAGACCAACAGTTGAAGAGTTAGACGAAGTGTAGTCACACCTAGATCACCTAGACTGTAAGACTTAGATAAGGGCACAACTCCAACCTGATATCCGAAAGAAGTTGGCAGACTTTCTCAAATAGAACTAGGATTGTTTCACTTGGTCCCACGTTGATATGATGGAAATCAATCCCGAGGCTATCGTCCATTAGCTAAACGTCAACCCAGATCACCCCCCTGTGAAGCAGAAGAGAAGGAAATTCGCCTTTAAAAGGAACAAGGTGATTAATGAGAAGGTAAAGTAGCTGCTAGGTAATGCCTCGGTTTGGGATATTCACTATCCAAACTGGTTGACAAATGTGGTGGTTGTAAAAAGAAGAATGGGAAATAAAGAGTCTGCATTGACTTCACCAACCTAAATAAGGCCTGCCCAAAAGACTTTTTCCTTCTCCCTCACATAGATATGTTGGTGAACACGATCGTTGGACATAAGCTACTAAGCTTCATAGATGCCTTCTCAAGCTATAATCAGATACTGATGCATCTGGATGACCAAGAAAATACTACCTTCATCATCGAGAGGGGAATCTACTGTTATAAGTAATGCCATTCAACTTGAAGAATGCTGATGCCACCTACTAACGCCTTGTGAACAAGATATTTGCCAATTTGCTAGAGGACTTCATGGAAGTATACATCGATGACATGTTGATGAAATCTTTGATCACCGAGCAACACCTTGACCACCTTAGACAAGCCTTTGAGGTGTTACAGAAATACAACATGAAGCTGAACCTAGCCAAGTGCTCCTTCGGTGTCTCGTCCAAAAAATTCGTCGACTACATGGTGACACAGCATGGGATCGAAGCCAATCCAGATCAAATCAATGCAGTCTTGAACATCCCATCTCCTACATGCATCAAAGATGTTCAACGCCTCGCAAGATGAATAGCAGCATTGACTCGATTCATCTCTAAGTTGGCGAAGAAGTGCCACATTTTCTTTTCTTCCCTCAAAAAGTCCAAGAAGTTTGAGTGGACCCTAATGTGTGAAGAAGCATTGACTCACCTAAAAAGGTATCTAACATCACCCCCTTTACTTTCCAAATTGAAAACAAAGGAACGACTCTTCACCTACCTAGCCGTGTGGCCCGTGTCAGAATGTGCCATCTTTGCCATGTTAGAGTAGGTGCCCTAGAGCCAATCAATTATTGTAAAATTGACTCTTTGTAATAATATTCAATAAAAAGCTTTTTATTCTATATCGTGTAAATCATATCTTTATATATTGATATATGTCTTTAAGATGGTAGAACCTTGACGAGGGTATCAAATGTTTCAAATCTTGATAGTGAGAACCCTATGATCACATATAGTGGCCATTCTAAAAATGTCCGTAGCCCTAGTATTATTCTGACCAAGGACACAGATAATATGGTAAGGCTATCATAGTGTTGAACGACCTTATCGAAAGACTTGAGATTACCAGAGCACCTTGTGCACCGATTGGTGTAGTTTGACACTAACCCAATGCAATTCTATTCAGAGCTGTTAATACGATAGTGATTGGCTGCATCGAGGAGTGTATCAACACTATGGTGGATTGAGAAAGGATTCATCACTCTCGAGTGTGGGAGAAGTTATCTCACTGCACAATTTAGTAAATGACAATGACACTAAATCTGTGGCCACAATGGGATTGAGTTGTTGCTCAATCCAATTTATTTATCAGGTCATTGGTCTAGTAACTGAATACAAAGATATCGAGGGTAACTGAGGTTAACACTAATTTTGTACTTCAGTCTCGATGAGATAACAGATGATGAAAGGATTTGATTACACGGTAACCATATCGTTGATAGGTAGCTATTTCACTGAATCTAAATCTATCGGGTGGCCATGATGCCTTGTTAGGGGTCAATCTTGGTTTGTGTATAGTGAGGGTCACACACTTAGAAGATAATTTAAGAATCGTTTTGTTCAAGGGGTATTTTTGTCTTTTAGGATGAAAGAATATTTTGATAATCTCACAGTTCAATTAAATTTGCTGAGGTTGTTGCCTGTAATTAATTTAATATTAAAGTTAAATTAGTGAGATTATATTTAAATATATGTACACATATATTTAAATGAATTATTAATATTAATTAAATGTTAATATATTTTATAAATATATTAATGATTTTAATTATAATAATAATTAATTAATATAAAATACCATAAGAAGGATGTTTGGACACAAGGGTGAACTACAGTTGGAACTCATGTGTACTCCTTATAGGAATAGGATTTCAACAACTTGCACTATATAAGTGCAAGTTGTGTTAAGAAATCAATCATTCATTTTCCATTAAAAAGGAAAGAAAAAGGTAGCCCCCTTTTCTCCCTTCTCTCACATGTTCTCCCCTTGGTTTTGAATCAAAGTTTTTCTTTGATTCAACTTGATTCTTGAAGCCAATTAGTGGATCTAGCAAATCCCTCTTTGGTTCTTCGGATTGTCTTCGTGTGGATCACCATTCGTTTGGTTCTATGTTGAATCGGTAGCGAAGTAGATTCAAAGACATTTGAAGGAGCCTCCAAACGTGTGTAAGATCTCTGATCCTTGTCTGGATTGGTATTATTTTGTGTAGAATTTTGATTTAACATGTAAATTATATAATCTATACCTGGATCTTGGCATAAAAGGAATCGATTCATCATTTTAATTTTTGTTTTTTCGCTGCGTTGGGTAGATTGATTCAAACACGTTGTACTAATTCGAGAAGAGGAAAGAAAACAGCTGCTAGTATGCTACACCAGTAAGTCTCTGCTCGATGCCGAGACACGGTAAAGCCAACTCAAAAAAATGCCACTCACCCTGATCACTGCCGCACGGAAGCTAAGGCCATATTTCCAATGCCACCCCATCATAGTCTTAACTTTCTACCTTCTGAAGAAGATACTCCACAAGCCTAATCTCTTGGATCGGCTCATTCATTGGGCGGTAAAGCTAAGCGAGTTTGATGTCTCCTTCTAACCCCACACCACAATCAAATCTCAAGTGTTAGTTGACTTCATTGCCGACTTCGTACCTAACATCTCTATTCAGGTAGAAAAGGAGCTCCTATATTTGGCAAATCATGTATCGTCCAAGTGGACTCTAACAGTAGACGGATCAAGTAACATCAATGGCAGCGGTTTAGGACTGGCCCTCACATCACCAGAAGGTGACATTTTTCAACAGTCAGTATGGTGCAACTTTAAAGGAACAAACAACGAGGTTGAGTACAAAACATTGATCGTCGGCCTCTCCCTCGCTTAAAGAATGAGGATCAAGAAGCTGGAAGTTAAATCAGACTCACAATTGGTGATAAATCAACTTCAGGGCTCCTATTAAGCACGGGATATGAAGATGACCTTGTATCTCAACCTAGCCAAAGAGCTGCAATCATCCTTCGAGGACATCACCATCACCCAAGTCCCCAAGGCTGAAAACACTCATGCAGATGCTTTAGTAAACCTTGGCTCGGCCCTATAAACCACATGCCAACAATAATTCCGTTGGTATACCTCTATACGCCAGCCATTGCGGTCGGCGCGGCCGAGATCTCACTAGTCGGCTCGGATGAGACATGGATAACACCCATCCTCCACTACTTGGAAAACAAAGAGCTCCCACTAGACAAAAATGAAGCACGCTGGGTGAAAGCCAAGGCGGCTCAGTTCACTATTTTACGATGGTTGCCTACTCCGAAAATCTTTCTTCGGACCGTACCTCAAATGCATCACCCCGACGGAAGCAAAGTATGTGCTTGTAGAGCTCCATGAAGGCGAATGCAGCAACCATGTCGGGGGATGCAGCCTTGCCAACTGGGCTCTCACAACGGGCTATTACTAGCCAAAGATGTGCTCCGACTCTGTCAAATTCTCTAAGCAATGCAACAATTGCCAACGCTTTGCTTCAACATCACACCTCCCCCCAGAACGGCTCAACTCCATCCTTACACCTTGGCATTTTATGAAGTGGAGAATGGACATAGTAGGCAAACTCCCAACTGCACAAAGGCAAGGAGTCTTCATGCTCGTAGTAACTAACTACTTCTCCAAGTGGATTGAGGCCGATTTTCACAAAGTCAAAGACCGAGAAGTAAAAGCTTCGTGTGGAAGAACATCATATGCCAGTTCTGCCTGCCGAAGGAGATTATCATCAATAACGGGTCCAATTCTAAGCTCTGTTTCCAAGACTTTTTCAAGATGTGGGATACAAACTGAGCTTCTCCAAGCCACACTACCCACCAAGGGATGGGCAAGCCAATCATCCAATAAGACTATCCTCCAACAACTGAAGAGATACTCCAAAAAGCTAAGGGAGCTTGGCGCAAGCTCCCAAGAGTACTTTGGTCTTATCGTACCACTATGTGGTTTTCTACGAAGAACACCTTTCTCTGTGGCGTATGGTTTGGAAGTAGTAATTTGGTTGAGTCTCAATCCCCTCGGCTCAGCTCTAATGGACGAACGAAGCGACATGAACGGGCAACAACTCTGCCATAACCTTGACATTGTCGATGAACTAAGGGATCAAGCCCTTATCCGCAATGCCATCTACCAGCAGAAGTAGCTCGACATTACAACACAATGCAATCTAAGTCTTCAAAGTAGGCGACTGGGTTCTGTTAGAGTAGATGCCCTAAAGCCAATCAATATTGTAGAATTGACTCTTTGTAATAAGTCATTAATCAATAATAAAAGGCATTTTATTCTATATCGCGTAATCATTATTATTGCAATATGTATTGATATGTCCTTAGAATGGTAGAACCGTGACGAGGGTACAAGCGTTTCAAATCTTGATAGTGAGAACCCATGAGCACATATGATGGCCATTCTAGAAACGTCCGTAGCCCAATATTATTCTGAAGTAAGGGCACAGATAATACGTAAGGCTATCATAGTGTTGAACGACCCTATCGAAAGGCAGTGACTGATCTCACTTGTCAAGGTTGTTTGGTGACACCTAGTGCAACACATGGGTGCTTGTTGTAGGTGGATATACCGCAGCAAGTTCACTGGACTGACCCACCAGAGGATTCCATATGGATGTAACCTCAGTGTCTATGGAACAAATCCTCTAACGAATGTGGGTGCATGTGATCCTTAGACTTGGATCACCGGAGCGTCTTGTGCACCGATTGGTATAGTTTGACACTACCTAACGCAGTTCTATTCAGAGCTGTCAGTACGGTGGTGATTGGCTATATCAAGGAGTGTATCAAGACTATGGTGGATTGACAGAGGATTCATCACTCCCGGGTACGGGAGAAGTATCTCACGATGCAATTCAGTATAGGCAATGACACTAAAACTGTGGCCACAGTGGGATTGAGTTGTTGCTCTACTAGATTATAATACGGGTCATTGGTCCAGAAACTGAATATATAATATCGAGAGTAACCGAAGGTTGACACTATTTCTATGCCTTCGTCTCGTCGAGATAACTATGATGAAAGGATCGTATTGTACGGTAACCTATCGTTGACAGGTAGCTACTTTGCTGAATCCGAATCTATCGGGTGGCCATGATGCCTTGCTAGGGGCCAATCTTGGTCTGTGTATTAGTGAGACGATTAATTGGTGTTAACGCGATACTATACACTACCGTATGATGAGGAGCCTATGGGTCACACACATAGAAGATATTTAAGAGCCAAGAAGAAAGAAGGGCGTTTTCGTCTTTTTGGGCGAAGGGGTATTTTGGTAATTTCACAGTGCAATTAATTTGCTGAGGTTCGTATCCTTTTTATTTAATTTGTTAAAAATTAAATAAGTGAAATTACGGTTGAATGTGTGTTCGCACATATTCAAATAAATTATCATTATTGTTAATGTTAATATATATATTAATATATTTAATTGATTTTAATTGAAATAATGATGAAATAAAACATCTAATTTGGAGTTGTTTGCAACATGGGTGTTTGGGTTGGAGCCCAAGCCCATTCCATGTGGGAATAGGGCAACTTGGTTTGCCTATAAAAAGAATAGTGTTTGTGTGTTTTATTAATAAAAATTGATTTTACCTTTTGAAAAGAAAAAGAAACACAGCAGCCCCTTATACACTCTCCCACGCCACTTTCACTGTTTGATTGAAAATCAACTTTTCTTTTGTTCTTCTGATTTCTTAAGGCCAATGGGGATCTAGCAAATCCCTCCTGGTTCTTGGTGGTTGTCTTCGTGTGGACTTCTTGGTTCGATCCTATACTTGGATCGGTAGCAAACACTTCAAGAACATATTGGTGGAGCCTCCAACGTGGTATAATCTAACCTTTGGATTTATTTTTCTGCAATCTTATAAAATATAAACTGTAATTTTTCTATGCCCTGATTTTGGGTTCTAAGGAACGATCCATGGTTGTAATTTTTTTTGTTTTCCGCTGCGCAACCGGGTCGTTTCCTAACAGGTTCTGCGTCAATGTTCCAGAACACAAGATTTAGGAGCTAGTAAACTCGTCTCACATGGAAGGCCTACAAATACCAAGTTGTCGGGAAAGAGTCTATCACAAGTAAATGCCAGAACAAAAAAATCACTACAGTTGGAATGTCATCCATCTAAAGGCTTACCATTTCTAAAACTATTCGGCTCGGCTCTACCACCTATAGCATCTAGGAATTATTTACAATGGGGGACAAGGTGGGCATGTCCACTCCCCCCAGTTTGTTAGAAAATTTTTCTCCAAATTAAGATGTTTTTTCATTATTCAATAAATCGAGGGATTATTTAGTTATGCAAAGTGCTAAAGTGTTTTTCACATAAACGCCCTAAGGGCTATAGGCGACATTCCCTCACACGAAGTCAAGGCCTCAAGCAGTTAACGTCCTTAACACTTATCAATTAAGAGGAAAACTCCAAACATCAAAAAAGGAAATAAATGAAGTCGAGCCCCTATCATAAAAGAAGTAAAAAGCCTGAAGTCTGAGTCCGTCACCATCCAATGCTCTCGGCACTTACATAAATTAAAATATGCACTCGACACTTACAAAAATCAATTAGTTCAACTAAACTAAAATGTCTTCAGCCATCTTGCTTCGCTGCTCGCTCAACAATATCCTCGGTCGCTGCGGCTGCGTGCGACTTCTCCTCGATCGGCTCCTTTAATCCATCGCTCGCTTCCCAATGCAAGTACCGGTAGTAACAAGTCTGGCTTCACAACTATCTGCTCGGACCCAAGTCCCTGCTAGGCAAAAAAGGCCTTGTACTATGCAATGTCTTCGTCTGACTCTTACTCGTCCTATCTTCCTTTTAACTATCTTCAAAATTGCCTCAATGGAGACAATCCCCAACCCCTGATCAAGGCCTTCTCAACCTCCCATTAAGCTCGAACCTTTTGTAGTTGGTGTGCAAGATTGCACAAACCTCTCCAGACTCCTCTCTTTCCTGACTGAGATGCAACTTCCCTTCCAACTCGAGTTGGAATTAGTCACCTCCTAACACGCCTCTCCAGATCCTTGTTTCTCCTTTCTTGGGAGGTGATCAACTTCGAAGAGGGGCACGCCCGGAAAGAGCCTACAACCAAAGAGAAGGCAACAAGTTAAACCAAGTATAAAAGCAAAAAATGGTGAGCAAAACAAACTTTCCAATACCTAGAAAGGCAAGCCATTGTCACTCGACCGTCTGCACCACATCGACTCTCGAGTTGATGCTCATCTTCAGGCAGTGGGAAGGAATGCAACACGGCTCCAAAAAATAAGTGTTAGAATAGGCAAAGCATCAGACGGGATGACGATCTTCACATTATCGCCATCCGACACCACAACCGTTGGAGTCGGCACACCTTTGTGTAGTGTGAGACTTACACTTGGGCTTGCATCAATTGCTGTTGAGGAAGTTCCACCAACTCCATTCCTTTCACTCTTAGCTGACTGGGTTTGACGCCTCTCCTTGATCTCCTTGACAGTCGAAACTTGAACTCACTCAACATCCTCTCTTTTGCAAGGTACAATTCCTCGGTGGTTGTGGATCAAATAGACCTACCAAAGACAACGAGTTACTGTACCAGACCAACAAGACAAGACAATACAACAGGTTCCCGCAAGGTACCTTGTTTCACCTAGGAGACGTGCCCCCATAAATGGCTCCTTCTCAGATTTACCTCGTCTAACACTTAGTGGTAATTTCTCTCTTCCTCTGGTAGAGCAAGAATGGCTTGGCTTCTTCTTCAGCACAAAGTCCTGGCAACGCCCTATTGTAGTTCAAGTCTGCAAAGAAAAAAAAAAAGATTCAGTGCACCAACACTTAAAAATAAAGTTATTTCACCTATCATCTGCCAACAATATAGAATCCCTTAGCTCCACCTTCCTCAAAAACCAATCACCCCGCATAAAGAAGTAGCCATCTTCTACTTCTTGTCATACGTCTTCAACCCCGTCACCAAATGCTTCTGGCCGTGCCGCAACATAAAAAGGTTATATACCTCTCTCCTTATCATGCCTCTTGAGGTATATAAAAAGCAAGTCCATCGCTCTGAATTCTAGTGGAGCCGCATGCACAACATTCAATGGACATAAGCAACCGCTAGACGTTCGACATCAACTGGCTTTGAGCAATCCATAATGACTTAACACCTCATGAACTAGCCTTGGGATGGGAAAAACACATCCCCTCCCCACGTCTACTCATATATACTGATCTAGTCCGACATGGACCAATCCACTCTCTCATGTCTGGTCGGCACCCTCATCTCTATTAAGCAAGTATCTTCACAAATACCAAAGCTTCATTCTCTCCACCGGCTCAAGCCTAGACACGAATTGTCCGCTAACATCCCGACCTCGAGATGGCTCTGCTCATCTCCTGACCACAACTTGTCAAAGAAGTTTTGCTCCTATCTACACGATCCAGTCGGTAGCACTCCCTGATTCATGATCACTATCCGAACTTTCACTACTAACTAAGCCACCTTCGCCACGTTGCACCGTGACCGCTCGACATATGCCTAGCATGAAACCAACACTCACTCCTCCAGTTAGAGCTGCCCCATCATCCCTAGGAAGCACTACCATGTGGGCGCATTCTCGTATTCGTTCCCCCAGACATCTTCGCTCGATTTAGCCTATTGAAGACTTCACCCCAAGTATTATTCGGTATTGCAAACAACTCCCGCTCTACTTGACCTCTCCTACCGGACAAGGTTATACACGGCTTCGCTCGGCTCAGCCTAACGAGTATTGTTCTCTTCCCAGAAATCAAAAAACCATTTAATGTGAAAACCGCTCCTTCGCAAAACCAATTCACAAAACCGCTAAGAAAAACCACTCTTCTCCCCAAACTCCATTTTTCTTACCCAAATATACCAAAACTAGTTCCAAACTCAAAAACCAATGAAGAATGCAATGAAACAAGAAAACGAGTGAAAATCAAAGAAAAACAAGAGTTACCTTAAAATGGCCAGAAATACCTAAAGTTGCTTTGAAGACTAAAAGTTCTGGCTCCCTCTCTCCCAAACTCAACTAAGGATGAAATGGGGTTTGAAAGTGAAGGGACATCGTATTAAATGCATCAGTCCTTAAGGTGGCGATTACAATCGGGACAAAAATGCCAGAAATACCTAAAGTTGCTTGAAGACTAAAAGTTCTTGGCTCCCTCTCTCCCAAACTCAACTAAGGATGAAATGGGGTTTTGAAAGTGAAG
This sequence comes from Pistacia vera, assembly GCF_008641045.1. Taxonomy (NCBI): domain Eukaryota; kingdom Viridiplantae; phylum Streptophyta; class Magnoliopsida; order Sapindales; family Anacardiaceae; genus Pistacia; species Pistacia vera. The sequence continues at coordinate 1,050,691 of NW_022196018.1, read as the reverse complement.
ACATCGTATTAAATGCATCAGTCCTTAAGGTGGCGGATTCACTCGGGACTCAAGAGAAGAAAACTTTTTCGTTTCCCGCCTTTCGCATCCGCACGTATGATTCGTGTGGATGAAACATGTGGCAACATACATCGTTCCCCTAGCATATCCGTGATACTCCATCATATGGCCCGGCTCATGGCCAGACCCAAAGTTCGTTTTGTTTGTGGATCTGAAAAGCCCTGCTCCTATCAGTCAAAACATTTTATGCACCTATCGTACATGCTATAGTCACCTATCATCGATTCCAATAACTTGCCATTTCTTGCTTCAGCTCGGTTGAGGTAGTAGCAAGTTGGGCCACACAAGTCTATCCTTCCAAGGGACGCTACAATAAGCTGATGAGTTTGGCGTTCCTAAAGACGACACCGTTCGCTCGTCTTAGGTAAGTTGTTATCATATCATCAGTATCTTACTCTCATACGCTCGAACATTTACCTGCTCGGCGGTGCGACAGCATAATACACTCCCCCCTTCAAGCATTGTACAAGTCACCCTCATGCTTTGAATGATCTAGCGACATATTCCTCAGGATAATTTGCTGAGCGATGACTGCACAATAGACCATATCTGATTCAACGTTAATGTTGTATAATATTTGTTCGGCTCCATTCGGCCGCCATGGCTAAACCAAACCATCTATGTCCCAGGACATTGGCAAACGTTCTGAGTCTAATCCTTCATATAGGAATATCAGCTCATTTGCATCCTATATGCGACTAATTGAATCTACTCTCCAAAGTAGATTCAATTCGTTGCATATACGCAAACTGTATGGGCCAAAAATCATGTTAGGCCTGATGAGGCTCAACATACAAGATATACAGATAACAACCCAAGGCCTTAGCCCAATTCCGGTTGGGCTTACACTTAAATCACCTTGTGAACTGTCCTCTCTATAAGTTGGGCTATCCTGCAAGTTAAGCTAAGTCGGTCATGCCCACAGTAGTTCGAAATAGAAAGCGAATCCTATTCTGTTTTCATTTCTATCAGGATCTTGGATGTATAATTAATGTAAGTTTAACCCAATAAGGCAAGGAGATCCTATCTCAAACCCATAAGAAAGGAGATCCTATCCTTTCCTAAGAATGACTCTTTTACCTAGTAGGACTCAGAGTCCTGTAGGATTCGAACCTTTTGGGTTCACTATATAAATAGGGGCAAACTCCCTCATTATTCATTCAAAAATCACCCGCAACACCTACTAGCTCCTAAGTTCTTGCTCCCAAGAGCTGCCATATTATTCTGTGTACTCTCCCTTAGTCCTCACTCAATAGCGTTTCTCAACCTTGTTGACTTAAGCATCGGAGTGCTACGACAAACACCACAACAGTGTCTATCTAGCCTTTACATTCCTTTTTGTGTTTGTGCGGTCGATCAGGTTGTTGTAGCTCGTTATGGCATAGGATCAATCCCTCGATTGACAATAGATTTTATAGTCTACAATGGTTTACTATAAAGTCACAACGTAGAGATTTTAATATTAAAAAAAATATAATTTGTATATTATCAACATAAATAATTTGTATAACGGGTCAAGTTGATCTGATGGCTTAGGAAAACGGCATGCAAAAAGTCAAAATAAACCCGCATTTGTCTCCTACCACATCGGCGTTTTGGGAGATCCGTTATTAAAAATTATTAAAATGATGAGCTGATGAAGAGGCTCTTTGATTCAAGCTGGTTTTTATGGATTCCCATAATCCTCCGTTAATGCCCATTTCCCTTTCTCTTTTCTTCATTTTCTATAACTTCTCCACGTGCATCTCTCCCACACACACTCTCTCTCTCTCTCTCTCTCCTCCACTCACTTTCACTTCTTTACTCCATCAATCCCTCTATAAAAACCTCTCCTTATTTCCTCCATTCCAATTTTAGAGATCTCAGTTGGGTTGCCTTCGATCATGGAAAATATCAAGTTGTTAAGGATTTGGGTGCTGGGAATTTCGGGATTGCCCGGCTTATGCGAAACAAGGAGACAAAGAGCTTGTCGCTATGAAATATATTGACCGAGGCCTAAAGTTAGCTTCTTTAATTTCTTCACAATTTTTTTTTCTTTTTATTTCTGAAATATGTTTTAGAAATTTGTTATTGAATGATTTGCAGATTGACGAGAATGTTGCTAGAGAGATTAAAATCAACGATCATTCGGCACCCCAATAATCCGGTTCAAAGAGGCAATTTTTTTTTTTGGATATGATTGAGAATTTATTATTTGATATAATTTGAATTAATTAATATTTGTGTGTGGGTTTGATTTTTTCAGGTGGTTTTGACTCCTACACATTTGCAATTGTGATGGAGTATGCTGCTGGTGGAGAGCTCTTTGAACGAATCTTTAATGCTGGTATTCAGTGAAGATGAGGTTAATTTTCTCTTACCCTTTGTCTTTTTTACTGTTCTATCTATATTTATTATTTGGTAGTGTGGATGTTTTGGTTTCTTTATGGCAGGCTAGATATTTCTTTCAGCAGCTCATTTCAGGTGTCCATTTTTGCCATTCAATGGTAAATCTGTCATTGCAAATTAGTAAATCAATCTTTCTGTGCATTGACTATGATGAGCAAATGTATTAATTTGTTTGTTTTTACGATTTGCATATCAGCAATATGCCATAGAGATCTGAGCTGGAAAATACCCTGCTTGATGGAAGCGCTGCACCGCGTTTGAAAATCTGTGATTTTTGTTACTCTAAGGTTTTAAATGGATTTCAATTGCTCTGTAAATCTTGTTTGTCTTGTGGTTCTCGTTGTTTGCTTTTTTTTTTTGTTTATTTATCTATTCTTTTCTATCCTGTGGTATAGTCATCTCGTTGCATTCAAGGCCCAAATCCACAGTTGGAACTCCGGCATATATTGCACCGGATTATTCGTTCTCGGCGAGAATATGATGGCAAAGTAAGTTTAGTCTTTTAATTCTTTTTCATACTAATGGAGATATTGAATTGCTAGCATTTGTTTATTTTTTTTATTTATTTTAGGATGATGACTCAGGATCTAGTGTGCCACATTTGAGTTTGATTACATATGCAATCAAATCAAGGGCAGGTTCTACCTGGGATGAGTGTGCATCCATTATTTTTTGGGTGCATGACTCTATCTCTTTGGCACTACTAAACTTTTTGTACTTTTAAAATTGAATTACCTGTCTTTTAAATATTTTTCAAGGAAGGAGAGTGGATCTCTTTGTATCTGTGCCCACCGAGAAGATTATTTTATGCCCTATGCGTGTTGTAACTAATCAATGCACATGCTAACAAGTAGCACATATTATTGTTTCTTTTTATATATTTAATGTCACTTTCATATCCTTACTTAGTTAATTATTTTCGTTTAGACTTTATAACATTCCATGTGTCAAACTGCTTGTTATCGGTTGTAGCTAAGATGAAGCTGCCTACTGTTTGTTGAACCGTATTAAATCAATAGGGTCTTCCTGGCCCTCTAATATTTGGCCAACTGTTTGACAGTGAGTTTTGTTATTTCACTTTGCAACAACTTAATTTTGTAATTTCTTCAGCTAAGCGCCAAAGACCACACTCACTTGTATGTATTTAGATTAGACTAAGCAATGAATTGCAAGTGAGTAGTAGTTTACATAATTTATAATATTTATTATGACCTTTGGTTATTAAAAAGGTAAATGGTAGGTTATGTAAATGTATGTTTGAGGTTGTTATACACACTTTTCTGTGATGTGTTTGATCAATGATTGTGTTACTTGTGCCATAGGTTTCACAGTGATCTATGTTTAGAGGTTTGAAAGTCACACCCGTAAATGTAAAACTTTGAAATATCATGAAAGTTGGATAAGGCTGGACATCTAGCAAAGTTAAGCAAAGATCATCTGCTGACAGATTTAAATATATTGGAAATCTGCACTGAAGTACAATCTTGATTTGATTCTGGATAAGATGTGTACTTACCTTTCTTAATTGTTGATTGGGAATGGCTTCCTAAAATTGGCTGATTACGTTGTAAGAAAAAAAAAAAAAAAAAAAAAAAAAAATGATTACACAGAAAGACTTCTCTCTGTGCTTAAGACTTTCTCTATTTCTTTTGGAATTGTACTCAGGATTATGTTGATTGTTTTTTTCAAATCTTTCAATTAGGAAGTTTCCTTGTATAAAAGTAGTTTTCCAATAATAGTTGTATTTTACCTGTCCCAGTGTCACTGGTAACTTTCTTGGATCTAGCTTTTAGTTTCTTTATTTATCCTCTAATAAAGAGAAAAATTTATGGGAGTTTCAGTCTGGTTAATATGTACACAGGTTCAGGAGAGCTAGAGTTTCTCGTCTGCATAATGGAAGTTTTTATTGCTTGCATCTTCTTCTCTCACATAATAACTAGCAATAAGCATTTTCTATTTGAAAATGATACATAAAAGTAAAGAAAAATATAAACATTTTTGTTGTCTCTGACTAACCATTGGCCTTGGAGAAGTAGTATCATAACAATATTGAAATCCTAGAACTCTTATTTTGACACAAGTGAACTTGTAAATGTTAGTTCTAATATGTTGTTCTTACTGCATTTTTGTTGGCGGATGTATGGTCATGTGGAGTCACTCTTTATGTTATGCTAGTGGTGCATCCCTTTTGAGGACCAGAGGACCCCAAGAATTTCAGGAAAACAATTCGGTAAATTATCTCTCCCTCTTATAATATTTGATAATATCCAGCATCTTTCATTTAACGTTTATTTTCCCTCTTTGTTATCTTCTGCAGCGGATAATGGCTGTTCAGTACAAAATCCCAGACTATGTGCACATATCTCAAGATTGCAGACACTTACTCTCCGCTATTGTTGCAAATCCAGCAAGGGTATGTATGAATTGAAGTTACTATTTTTTTTTTTTCAATCATTTCTATGAGCCCATCATGATATATTGCAACTATAGTGTGTCCGTTGGCTTTTGAATATCCTAGAAGGTTCTGTGAGATGCCTTTATGGTCTTCAATCCATCTCATCTGAATTAGTTCAATGAATTCCTTGTTTAACTTGGACATATGTATATATAGACAACCAATATGTCAGCTGCAATTTTACTGGCTTTGAAGAACCTAAAATAGTTGGCAACATGGTAATCTCTTCCTTTGGCCGATAATGTCTACAGTTTTTAGCAGTTTCTTACTGAGCAAGGGAATTAATATCTCTGATTTTGTTTACCATCATAATAACTTAAATAGTTTTCACTCCATTAAATGAAGACGAAAGATATGAAGATGAGGGCAAGCTTGCTCTGCTTAATCTTTGCACTCTTTCCCAATAGAATTCTAACCTTTCAAAATTGTTATAATAAGTCACTACTTTAGGAGATGAATGAGCTGCCTTGCTTTGTTTGAAAGCTATATGCTTGCAAGTGTGATCCTTCATACTTCTTAAAATAAATCTTACCGCTTTCAGGAAATTAATTTTTGCCTGTCGTTTTTAATTTTCTAATTTTTTTAATTGTTTGTTAAAATGAAAGGTTTGGTTAATGGAGCCTATTGCTGTATTCCAAAGCAATAACCCTTGCAATGATGTTATCGTATTGTCTTAGTCTTATAACAAACCATAGTATTGTGTTTCATCTCCTTCGAAGATATCTTCTTTCCCTGGAGTACTACCCTTAGCTTGTGCCCATTTCCTGTGAAAATGACAGTGTTGGATTTTTCTATTTCCTCAAGTGGACCCTGCTTTAATAATCGTTTGCCATGTTTAAGAACCTTGCACATGTTTATACAGTTTGATGCTATGACAGATGAATGTATTTAGACATCCTATATCCATTGAATTTGGCTTGTGCTGTGGGGTACTAAATTATTTGCATTGTATTGAACTGATTTTGGCCTTTTTTTAAATCTATTTACCCTCATTGAGTGTTGATTTCTTTGATTTTCTATGCTATATTGCCATAAAATCAATGTCTGTAACCCATTTTTCGATTCATTTTCATGCAGAGAATTACAATCAAAGAAATTAAGAGCCACCCATGGTTCTTAAAGAACTTGCCGAGGGAACTAATGGATTCAGCACAAGCCAGTTATTTCCAGAGAGAAAATTCAAGTTCTTCTCTACAAAGCGTCGAGGAGATTATGAAAATTGTTGGGGAGGCAAGAAACCCTTCACCGTCGTCTAGGCCAGTGAAGAACTTCGGGTGGGGAGCGGAAGAAGATGAAGGGGAGGAAGACATTGAGGACGAAGTGGAAGAAGAAGAGGATGAAGAAGATGAATATGACAAGAGGGTGAAGGAGGTTCATGCAAGTGGTGAATTTCATATTAGTTAAAAAGAGGAGTATAATATTAATATTTAATAATATTCTATTCGGTAGCTGTGCTGATGTTTTGGTTTCTTATGGGCAGGCTAGATATTTCTTTCAGCAGCTCATTTAGGTGTCCATTTTTGCCATCAATGGTAAATCTGTCATTGCAATATAGTAAATCAAATCTTTCTGCTGTGAACTATGATGAGCAAATGTAATTAATTGTGTTGTTTACGATTTGCATATCAGCAAATATGCCATAGAGATCTGAAGCTGGAAAATACCCTGCTTGATGGAAGCGCTGCACCGCGTTTGAAAATCTTGGATTTGGTTACTCTAAGGTTTTGAAATGGATTTCAATTGCTCTTGTAAATCTTGGTGTTTGTGGTATCTCTTGTTGCTTTTTTTTTGTTTATTTATCTATTCTTTTCTATCCTGTGGTATAGTCATCTCTGTGCATTCAAGGCCCAAATCCACAGTTGGAACTCGGCATAATTGCACCGGAAGTTCTTCTCGGAGAGAATATGATGGCAAAGTAAGTTAGCTTTTTAATTCTTTTTCATACTAATGGAGATATTGAATTTGCCTAGATTTGTTTATTTTTTTTTTTTTTATTTTTAGATGATGACTCATGGATCTAGTGTGCCACATTTGAGTTTGATTACTAATATGCAATCAAATCAAGGGGCAGGTGTCTACTGGGATGAGTGTGCATCCATTATTTTTTGGTGCATGACTCTTATCTCTTTTGGCACATACTAAACTTTTTGTACTTTTAAAAGTGAATTACCTGTCTTTTAAATATTTTTCAAGGTAAAGGAGATGGATTCTTTGTATCTGTCCACCGGAGAAGATTATTTTATGCCCTGATGCGTTTGTAACTAAATCAATGCACATGCTAAACTAAGTAGCACATAATTATGTTTCCTTTTTAATATTTTAATGTCACTTTCATATCCTTAACTTAGTAATTATTTTTCGTTTAGACTTTATGACATTCCATGGTCAAACTGCTTGGTTATCGGTTGTAGCCTAAGATGAAGGCTTGCCTACTTTTGTTGAACCGTATTAAATCAATAGGGTCTTCCTTGGGCCCTCTAATATTTGGCCAACTGTTTGACAGTTGAGTTTTGTTATTTCACTTTGCAACAACTTAATTTTGTAATTTCTTCAGCTAAGCGCCAAAGACCAGCACTCACTTGTATGTATTTTAGATTAGACTAAGCAATGAATTGCAAGTGAAGTAGTAGTTTACATAATTTATAATATTTATTATGACCTTTGGTTAAAAAAGGTAAATGGTAGGTTATGTAAATGTATGTTTGAGGTGTTATACACACTTTTCTGTGATGTGTTTGATAATGATTGTGTACTGTTGCCAAGGTTCACAAGTGATCTATGTTTAGAGGTTTGAAAGTCAACCCCGTAAATGTAAAACTTTGAAATATCATGAAAGTTGGATAAGGGGACATCTAAGCAAAGTTAAGCAAAGATCATCTGCTGACAGATTTAAATATAATTGGAAATCTGCACTGAAGTACAAATCTTGATTTGATTCTGGATAGGATGTGTACTTAACTTTCTTAATTGTTGATTGGGTGAATGGCTTGCCTAAATTGGCTGATTACGTTGATAAACAGAAAAAAAAAAAAAAAAAATGATTACAACAGAAAGACTTTCTCTCGTGCTAAGACTTTCTCTATTTGCTTTGGAATTGTACTCAGGATTATGTTGATTATGTTTTTTCAAATCTTTCAATTAGGAAGGTTTCTTGTATAAATAAAGTAGTTTCCAATTAATAGTTGTATTTTACTGTCCAGATGTCACTGGTAACTTTCTTGGATCTAGCATTTTAGTTTTTATTTAATCCTCTAATAAAGAGAAAAATTTATGGGAGTTTCAGTTGGTTAATATAGTACAAGGTTCTAGGAGAGCTAGATGTCTCGTCTGCATAATGGAAGTTTTATTGGCTTGCATCTTTTTCACATAATAATATAGCAATAAGCAATTTTCTATTTGAAATGATTTTACATAGAAAGTAAAGAAAAAATAAAACATTTTTTGTCTCGACTAACCAATTGGTCCTTGGAGAAGTATGTTATAACAATATTGAAATGCCTAGAACTCATTATTTTAGACACAAGTGAACTTGTAAATGTTATGTTCTAATATGTTGGTTCTTACTGCATTGTTTAGTTGGCGGATGTATGTGGTCATGTGGAGTCACTCTTATGTTATGCTAGTGGGTGCATACCCTTTGAGGACCAGGAGGACCCCAAGAATTTCAGGAAAAACAATTCAGGTAAATTATCTCTCCCTCTTATAATATTTGATAATATCCAGCACTTTCATTTTAACGTTTATTTTCCCTCTTTGTTATCTTCGCGGATAATGGCTGTTCAGTACAAAATCCCAGACTATGTGCACATATCTCAAGATTGCAGACACTTACTCTCTCGCATATTTGTTGCAAATCAGCAAGGGTATGTATGACCATTGAAGTTACTTTTTTTTTTTTTTCAATCATTTCTATGAGCCCATCATGATATATTGCAACTATAGTGTGCCGTTGGCTTTTGAATATCTCTAGAAGGTTCTGTGAGATGCCTTTATGGTCTTCAATCCATCTCATCTGGATTTAGTTCAATGAATTCCTTGTTTAACTTTTTTCGAAATTCCTTTCGCATCCGCACGTATGATTCGTGTGGGATGAAACACGTGGCAACATACATCGTTCCTCCTAGCATATCCGTGATACTCCATCATATGGCCCGGCATGGCCAGACACCAAAGTTCGTTTTGTTTGTGGATCTGAAAAGCCCTGCTCCTATCAGTCAAAACAGTTTGTATGCACCTACCGTATGATGCTATTAGTCATCTAATCATCAATTCCAATAACCTTGCCATTTCTTGCTTCAGCTCGGTTGAGGTATGTTAGCAAGTTGGGCCACACAAGTCTATCCTTCCAAGGGACGCTAACAATAAGCTGATGAGTTTGGCGTTCCTAAAGACGACACCGTTCGGCTCGTCTTAGGTAAGTTGTTATCATATCGATCAGTATCTTACTCTCCATACGCTCGACCAATTTACCCTGCTCGGCGGGTGCGACAGCATAATACACTCCCACCTTCAAGCATTTGTACAAGTCACCTCATGCTTTGAATGATCTAGCTGACATAATTCCTCTAGGATAATTTGCTGAGCTGAATGACTGCATCAATAGACCATATCTGATTCAACGTTGAATGTTGTATAATATTTGTTCGGCTCCATTCGGCCGCCATGGCTAAACCAAACCATCTATGTCCCAAGGACATTGGCAAACGTTCTGAGTCTAATCCTTCATATAGGAATATCAGCTCATTTGCATCCTATATGCGACTAATTGAATCTACTCTCCAAAGTAGATTCAATTCGTTGCATATAAGCCAAACTGTATGGGCCAAAAATCATGTTAGGCCTGATGAGGCTCAACATACAAGATATACAGATAACAACCCAAGGCCTTAGCCCAATTCCGGTTGGGCTTACACTTAAATCTACCTTGTGAACTGTCCTCTCTATAAGTTGGGCTATCCTGCAAGTTAAGCTAAGTCGGTCATGCCCACAGTAGTTCGAAATAGAAAGCAGAATCCTATTCTGTTTTCATTTCTATCAGGATCTTGGATTGTAATAATTAATGTTAAGTTTAACCCAATAAGGCAAGGAGATCCTATCTCTAACCCAATAAGGAAAGGAGATCCTATCCCTTTCCTAAGAATGACTCTTTTACCTAGTAGGACTCAGAGTCCTGTTAGGATTCGAACCTTTTGGGTTCACTATATAAATAGGGGCAAACTCCCTCATTATTCATTCAAAAATCACCCGCAACACCTACTAGCTCCTAAGTTCTTGCTCCCAAGAGCTGCCATATTATTCTGGTACTCTCCCTTTAGTCCTCACTCAATAGCGTTTCTCAACCTTGTTGACTTAAGCATCGGAGTGCTACGACAAACACCACAACAGTGTCTATCTAGCCTTTACATTCCCTTTTTTGTGTTTGTGCAGGTCGATCAGGTTGTTAGTAGCTCGTATGGCATAGGATCAATCCCTCGATTTGACAATAGATTTTATAGTCTACAATGGTTTACTATAAAGTCACAACAGTAGAGAATTTTAATATTAAAAAAAATATAATTTGTATATTATCAACATAAATAAATTTGTATAACGAGGGTCAAGTTGATCTGATGGCTTAGGAAAACGGCATGCAAAAAGTCAAAAATAAACCCGCATTTTGTCTCCTACCACATCGGCGTTTTTGGAGATCCGTTATTAAAAATTATTAAAATGATGAGCTGATTGAAGAGGCTCTTGTTGGATTCAAGCTGGTTTTTATGGATTCCCATAATCCTCCGTTAATGCCCATTTCCCTTTCTCTTTTCTTCATTTTTCTATAACTTCTCCACGTGCATCTCTCCCACACACACTCTCTCTCTCTCTCTCTCTCTCTCCACATCACTTTCACTTCTTTACTCCATCAATTCCCTCTATAAAAACCTCTCCTTTATTTCCTCCCATTCAAATTTTAAGAGATCTCAGTTGGGTTGCCTTCGATCATGGAAAAATATCAAGTTGTTAAGGATTTGGGTGCTGGGAATTTCGGGATTGCCCGGCTTATGCGAAACAAGGAGACTAAAGAGCTTGTCGCTATGAAATATATTGACCGAGGCCATAAAGTTAGCTTCTTTAATTTCTTTACAATTTTTTTTTTTCTTTTTATTTCTTGAAATTATGTTTTAGAAATTTGTTATTGAATGATTTGCAGATTGACGAGAATGTTGCTAGAGAGATTATAAATCACAGATCACTTCGGCACCCCAATATTATCCGGTTCAAAGAGGCAATTTTTTTTTTTGGATTATTGGTTGAGAATTTATTATTTGATATAATTTGAATTAATTAATTATTTGTGTTGTGGGGTTTGGATTTTTTCAGGTGGTTTTGACTCCTACACATTTGGCAATTGTGATGGAGTATGCTGCTGGTGGAGAGCTCTTTGAACGAATCTGTAATGCTGGTAGATTCAGTGAAGATGAGGTTAATTTTCTCTTACCCTTTGTCTTTTTTACTTGTTCTATCTATATTTATTATTTGGTAGTGTGTGATGTTTTGGTTTCTTTATGGCAGGCTAGATATTTCTTTCAGCAGCTCATTTCAGGTGTCCATTTTTGCCATTCAATGGTAAATCTGTCATTGCAAATATAGTAAATCAAATCTTTCTGTGCATTGAACTATGATGAGCAAATGTAATTAATTTGTTTGTTTTTACGTTTTGCATATCAGCAAATATGCCATAGAGATCTGAAGCTGGAAAATACCCTGCTTGATGGAAGCGCTGCACCGCGTTTGAAAATCTGTGATTTTGGTTACTCTAAGGTTTTGAAATGGATTTCAATTGCTCTGTAAATCTTGTTTGTCTTTGTGGTTATCTTGTTTGCTTTTTTTTTTTTGTTTATTTATCTGTTCTTTTCTATCCTGTGGTATAGTCATCTCTGTTGCATTCAAGGCCCAAATCCACAGTTGGAACTCCGGCATATATTGCACCGGAAGTTCTTTCTCGGCGAGAATATGATGGCAAAGTAAGTTAGTCTTTTTAATTATTTTTTCATATTAATGGAGATATTGAATTTGCCTAGCATTTGTTTATTTATTTTTTTATTTTATTTTAGATGATGACTCATGGATCTAGTGTGCCACATTTGAGTTTGATTACTAATATGCAATCAAATCAAGGGGCAGGTTCTACCTGGGATGAGTGTGCATCCATTATTTTTTGGGTGCATGACTCTTATCTCTTTTGGCACCACTAAACTTTTTGTACTTTTAAAAGTTAATTACCTCTCTTTTAAATATTTTTCAAGGTAAAGGAGATGTGATGTCTTTGTATCTGTCCCACCGGAGAAGATTATTTTATGCCCTATGCGTGTTGTAACTAAATCAATGCACATGCTAACTAAGTAGCACATATTATTGTTTCCTTTTTTATTTATTTTAATGTCACTTTCATATCCTTATCTTAGTTAATTATTTTCATTTAGACTTTATAGACATTCCATGTGTCAAACTGCTTGGTTATCGGTTGTAGCCTAAGATGAAGGCTTGCCTACTGTTTGTTGAACCGTATTAAAATCAATAGGGTCTTCCTTAGGCCCACTAATATTTGGCCAATTGTTTGACAGTTGAGTTTTTGTTATTTCAGTTTGCAACAACTTAATTTTGTAATTTCTTCAGCTAAGGGCCAAAGACCAGCACACACTTGTATGTATTTTAGATTAGACTAAGCAATGAATTGCAAGTGAAGTAGTAGTTTACATAATTTATAATATTTTATTATGACCTTTGGTTATTAAAAAAGGTAAATGGTAGGTTATGTAAATGTATGTTTGAGGTTGTTATACACACTTTTCTGTGATGTGTTTGATCAATGATTGTGTTACTTGTTGCCAATAGGTTTCACAAGTGATCTATGTTTAGAGGTTTGAAAGTCAACCCCGTAAATGTAAAACTTTGAAATATCATGAAAGTTGGATAAGGCTGGACATCTAAGCAAAGTTAAGCAAAGATCATCTGCTGACAGATTTAAATATAATTGGAAATCTGCACTGAAGTAAAAATCTTGATTTGATTCTGGATAAGGATGTGTACTTACCTTTCTTAATTGTTGATTAGGTGGATGGCTTGCCTAAAATTGGCTGATTACGTTGATAAACAAGAAAAAAAAAAAAAAAAGTACACAGAAAGACTTTCTCTATTTGCTTTTGGAATTGTACTCAGGATTATGTTGATTATGTTTTTTCAAATCTTTCAATTAGGAAGGTTTTCCTTGTATAAAAGTAGTTTTCCAATTAATAGTTGTATTTTACCTGTCCCAGATGTCACTGGTAACTTTCTTGGATCTAGCATTTTAGTTCTTTATTTAATCCTCTAATAAAGAGAAAAATTTATGGGAGTTTCAGTCTGGTTAATCTATTACAAGGTTCCAGGAGAGCTAGGTTTCTTGTCTGCATAATGGAAGTTTTTATTGGCTTGCATGCTTCTTCACATAATAACTAGCAATAAGCAATTTTCTATTTGAAAATGATTTTACATAGAAAGTAAAGAAAAATATAAACATTTTTGTTGTCTCCGACTAACCAATTGGTCCTTGGAGAAGTATGTTCATAACAATATTGAAATGCCTAGAACTCATTATTTTTAGACACAAGTGAACTTGTAAATGTTAGTTCTAATATGTTGGTTCTTACTGCATTTGTTTAGTTGGCGGATGTATGGTCATGTGGAGTCACTCTTTATGTTATGCTAGTGGGTGCATACCCTTTTGAGGACCAGGAGGACCCCAAGAATTTCAGGAAAACAATTCAGGTAAATTATCTCTCCCTCTTTATAATATTTGATAATATCCAGCGTCTTTCATTTTAACGTTTATTTTCCCTCTTTGTTATCTTCTGCAGCGGATAATGGCTGTTCAGTACAAAATCCCAGACTATGTGCACATATCTCAAGATTGCAGACACTTACTCTCTCGCATATTTGTTGCAAATCCAGCAAGGGTATGTATGACCATTGAAGTTACTATTTTTTTTTTTTTTCAATCATTTCTATGAGCCCATCATGATATATTGCAACTATAGTGTGCCGTTGGCTTTTGAATATCTCTAGAAGGTTCTGTGAGATGCCTTTATGGTCTTCAATCCATCTCATCTGAATTTTAGTTCAATGAATTCCCTTGTTTAACTTGGACATATAGTAGTATAGGAACAACCAATATGTCAGCTGCAATATTTACTGGCTTTGAGAGACCTAAAATAGTAAGTGTATAAGCCCAAAATGAAGACAAATTATGAGGTACAAGTTAACTGATAAAGAAGGTGATAAGCCTTTAAATAATGGCGGACAAATTTTAGTTGGAAGGATTAGGAGAAGAAGGTTAGGACATAGCCATAGGAGGTTTCGATGAATTTTGCCTTTTTTTTGAAAAAAATTGAAGTTTCTGGTCGGGCAAACTTAATCAATACACAACAAAACAAAGAAGACAAGAGAAGAACAAACAAAAAGCACAAACCATTATTTCTAGCTAATGAACGTAAATTAAACACAACTTCAGCTCAAGAAGCTGAAGCTGCTCAACCGTGCGTATCATAAAAAATATATTAATCTTATTGTATGAATGTATGGATAACATGAAATGTGTAGGATATCAAGGTGATGAAGAAATTTGTTGATGCTTGATTTTGACACCAACGACTTGCACGTGTAAAGTGCTAAGCGGACTTAGAAATCACATGTGATAAGGAAACATGAAATGATACAATGAATAAGAAGCGATATTTAAAGTGGTTTGGATTCTCAAAAGCGAATCCTACGTCCACTGCTATTGTATTAATAGATGGGTAAAATCAGGTCGCGTGCAACGACCTGAGTTATAATCTAGAGAGAATACAAAGAGAGAGAGAGAGTGTGTATGTGTGTGTGTGTGTGTGTGTGTGTGTGTGTAAGCTATTTTAGACTAAGATTAACCAATCCCGCAAATGAGAGGGGTGTCCTCTATTTATAATGGGAGAGTTCAAGGTAATCATTATAAGTCTGCAAGTGGGTAGGTGCCGTGCAAATCTTTCTTTGCATCTCATTGGTGGTCTGCATGAGAAATATCCTCAAATTGTGCAGGGCTTGGGCAAGTGGCTAATTCCTAACCACTCACAAGCTTGGCACTCACCTACTACACTGATAAGAACCATACCCCTTGCGTCACTGCGCGACGTGGCAGTGCCTGGACAGCACAAAACCTTCCTGAACCTTGATTGGCTCTTGCTGACGAGAGTCCACGTCAGCCCTAACTTTTCAGGCACAACAGAAGTCCCTTAGTTTTTAAGGTTTAAGGATTGAACCTTGCGAACTTCATAATTATGCCACGACTTGACTTGTCCTAAATGACTCTTGGTCGAGCTAACCGAGCTGCAAGGAGGTCGCAACACATGCCTCTGTAAGTGACCTGAGGTGGCTTTTTTCCACAAAGTCGATAACTTGGATCAGACCCCATTCAGTGCTGTACCGATGCGCTTCAAATCTCATCTACGGTCTATGACCTGATAATACTTAGCATATTTTTACCAAAGACAAGGAGTTGCATTGTCTCATAATTGATACGCGACGAAGAGTATTATGCCCAAACGACCTCTTCAGATGTTATCCGTTGCGCTTGACAGCTAATCCGTTTAATAAAATAATATTTATTCTGACAGACGCGTCTAGTGCACAATAAGTGCCAGCCATGCGCATTAAATGCAAGTCATGCTGAAACGACATTCCATTTCAAGGCATTAAATGCGGATGAGGGCGCATTTAATGTGGAGGAGGTAATCGAGTCGTCGCTTGTTTATTCCAATGGAGGGAAGCATCAATTGACATTCTCGAAGCGTGGCGGTTACTTCTTCTCCCAGATTGATGACACGTGGTTGCAATCAATGGCGAGAAACGTATTCCGTCCAAGCGTCACTTAACTTAGGGAAAATCAATCGTCGTTTCCTCCCCCTATAAAACCCCAGGCTCTCCTCAAGCATTGTCACAAACTCATATTTCCAGAGAAAGAACAAAGCTCTCACGAGTACAGTCTCCTTATTTTCCAGTTGGTGCACACCTTTTGTTTATAACAGGAAGTTCGTTCCCCACAACCAAGAGGTAAGGAGGATTTCTCCTTTACTTTTCTTTTCTGCTCAGTAGATAGCTTGTCTTGACGATAATGAGGGGTGTGAACTATTTGGTAAACCTTTGTGGTGCGTGTTTATGGGCAGTTGTGAGGAGAAGGCTTTTTCTTTCATAAAGAGTAAGCATTTAGGGCACGAATCCTTGGGGGTGGTCCCCAAGGGTTTTTTTAAGGTTTTTCTAAGGTTTAAGGAAGGTACACTAGGGTTTCTTTTATTCTTCCACGTCGTCGTACGAAATACTGTACGAAGACTGAGTTATTTCTGCGTGTCGCCCCTTTTTTAGACTGCAGGAGAAATGGATGCCTCAGCGACCAAAACAATCAAAGAGATGAGCTTGTAGGCGTAGGACGCCCCAACGAGTCCCGTGCAGGAGATCCTATCAGTGGCCACCCGAGATGAAATACAGAAGGAAGTAGACCAATATGCACGTCTACAGCATAGAACGTATACAACTTGGAATCCCTTAGAAGGAATGGCTGTGATCTTCGAGGCGATTTTCAAATGCGGGACATTGATACCTTTTCACCCCTTTATTAGGTCAATCTTTGATCACTTTGAGGTCGCACCACTGCAACTGATGCCCAATGCGTATATGATAGTTGTGGCTATGTATATCGCATATGGCGAGAATGGCCTCGGCCAGCTGATTGTGCTGGAGCTTGCATGCTCCTATTATCTGAAAAAGAGCAAGGACAAAGACTCTATCTATCTCTCGAAGCGATCCACGATCACGGGAAGCATATTTGGTTACCCTAGTAATGTCAGGGCCTACGAAACCAAATTTTTCTTTTTTCAATATATTGGCGTCTGCCAATTTAGGGAATTGAGTAGGTTTTCCCCTCTTTTACTTTGCCAATTTTTTCTTTTCCTTCAGTCTTTGCTTTCTGACGAACTTTTCCATCTCTTTGCAAGAAACAAGACGATCAGGTTGTCGGCCCTAACTGATTTCGACTGAATAGTAGCATTTGATAATCTGCCTGAGCAAAGTCGTGATGCGAGACTGCTTGTGACAACTGCCAACCTGAGGAAATACAGTTTCTTCAATTCTAAAGCATCTCTAGAACCTTTAGTTCGTAAGTGTTTCCGCACTTTAAAAGTTTTTCTTTTGCATGCAATGACCTTTTTCACTAATCATACTTTCATGCAGCGACCATGCCACCCAGAGTCCTAAAATCGTCGATAAAGGCTAGGGGGTTCGTTTTTCCCTGGGTCACCCCCACTAAGCCAACCGAGGTGATCCCTGGCGATACCCCCATCGGAGGGACATAGGAGGGAGCGCGAACACCCATAGACTGACCAGGGGAAGCTTCCCGGCTCGCGGCTGCTTGTGCCCTTAGGTAGAAAACTATGGGGCAAAAAACTAGGAAGAGAAAGCAGTTGCGAGCTGAGGAATCAGAGTCTGAACCAGAAGGCTCGAGGGTGTAACCCGGGAGGTCGTAGCCTTACCAGGCCTCTCGCTTGAGGGTGACCTTGAGGCCCGCACCTGACATTACAATAGTCCCAAAGCGCTCGCGTAGGGGACAGGGGGAGGCGACGGTCCGCGAAGGAGAGCAGGCAAAGAGCCGGTTGGCGAGGTGCTCGCTCCTTTAGGGGCTGACACACCCGTGCTGGACTCCATGAGACAACTTCTGGAACACTTGCAGCTGGTGGTGTACACCCTACTGGAGTGCCAACTTGCTGTGGCTTTTGAAGAGTTTGTGGCCTCCCGACCTATAGACCTAATTACTGCAGCGCTCTAGCTGCAAAGCCAGATAAGGCAGCCCGTCCTCATCGAGGATTTCCCAATATCGATTGGTTTTTATGCCCTTTATGTTTTTTCAGAACAATGGAGTTTAACCCTTGTTTTCTTTCCCATGCAATCCCTGTTCATCCTGCACTTGGCCTAACAGAAGACCGACCTAGACTCTGCTGGGGACATCCAGGTGAACCAGTACCTGATAGAAATGAACTCTACCCTTCGTACAGTAGAGTTCCAGAAGGCCGAGTTCGAGAAGAGAGGAGAAGAGATCAAAGAGCTCAAAAGGACAATGGCTAGACTCACCAAAGAGTGTGGCGAGAAAAAGCAGGAGCTACAAGCGAACTCCGAACGGGCCAAGAAGGTAGAGAAAGAAAGAGCTCGGTTGTGGGAAAATACCAAGAAGCAGAAGAGAACACTGGAGGCGGATCTTGAATTTTCCCAAGGGTGAGTCACTTCATTAACTGATCAGATGAAGCGGCAAAGCCTGGAAATTGAGAGGAAAGCTGCTGATTGGGCGATCTAGGCCATCTATAGCTTGCGGCCAAGGAACCCATGGATGAACCTTTCCGATCTCTCGATCGAGTACCAGGACATCCTCACTTCCATGGCGGATGCTGATGATGACGTTGGGGAGAAAGAGGAACAAGAACCTCCTCCAGGGGGCGATCAGCCAGAGGAATATGTCCTAGAGGACCTAGCAGCTGGCTGGGTGGTCGGCGACCAACTGGGGGATACCGAGGTCGCACCCTCAAGGTCTGGAGATGGACACCAGTGATCACTTCTTCTTGCTTATGCATAACCTTGCTTTTAATCTCATTTCCACATATCTTAATTTTCTCTGTACTGATCTCTATTACATAAATAAAAGAAATATTTTTCTAGCCATTTGTGATAGCACTTATAATTTTGCGTACTCCACAAGACTAATGTTACATATGCGAACAAAAAGCTTGTAAAAACATTGCGACGAACAAGATCATACAAGATAAATTTGCTTAAGAGCGATCTTATTTACGAAGTTTACAAGGAAATTAAAAATTAAAAGCGAGTTCGGAATTACTAGTAATAGGGGCGAAGATGCTCAACATTCCAAGCTCGTGGTACTTCGGAAGCGTTAAGTCTTTTGAGGTGATAAGTTCCTGGCCGTATCACGTTGGCGATGTGGTATGGGCCTCCCCAGTTTGGTCATAATACCCCTGTGCTTGGTTCCCTTGTACCGAAAAGGACTTCTTTCAGAACTAGGTCACCGACCTGAAAGTCTATTTTCCTTACCTTAGAGTTGAAGAACCTTTTTGCACGCTGCTGGTAAGATGTTATCCTTAATTGAGCCTTGCCGCGGAGTTCTTCAACTAAGTCCAAACTTGCACATAGAAGTATTTCATTGTCTGTTTTATTGAATATGTCTCTCCAAAGCGAACCAGTCCCTACTTCTACTAGGATCATAGCTTCGCAACCATACGCTAGGGAGAAGGACGTTTCTGAAATAGAGGTTCTCGTAGTTCTTCTAGATGCCCATAGAACTTTTGGGAGGTCGTTGACCCAATTACCCTTAGTAGCGCCAAGCTTAGCCTTCAGAGTGTGCTTAATGGTCTAATTAACAGCTTCAACCTGACCATTGGCTTGCGGTCTTGCGACTGAGGCAAACTTCTTATGGATCCCTAGCTCATCGCAAAACTACTTGAATTCCTCATTGTCGAACTGCTTCCCATTATCAGAGATGAGTGTATGATGAATTCCATAGCGGCACACTATATTTTTGAAGATGAAGTCTTTGAGTTTCTTGGTAGTGATCACGGCCAAAGGTTCAGCCTCGACCCATTTGGTGAAGTAATCCATCGCGACCACAACATACTTGACCCCTCCCTTTCCTACTGGCATGGGCCCAATAAGATTGACTCCCCACATGGAGAACGACCAAGGGCTGGTCATAGTTATCACCTAGTGGGAAGGAGCTCATGGTAGGTTAACTGAGCCTTGCCGCTAACACTTGTCACACTTTCTTACCACCAATAGTATCATTGGTGGATAATTTTGTTGGCAAGGGATCGCACGGTAGTGTGATTATCATAGATCCCTTCATGTATCTCCCTCATGACATAGTCTGCTTCCCCATTAGTTACACATCAGATGAGAGGGGCATTAAACCCTCGTTTGTACAATGGATCTTCTATAGGTGTGTAACGAGCAGCTCTAGTGTGTAGGACTTTTGCCTCAGTTTTGTCATTGGGCAAAGTCATATCTCGGAGATACTAAATAATTGGAATCATCTAGGAAACCGACTCTGTTGTAGCCACGACCTGCTTAGGCAAGCTGATACTAGGAATATTTATGTACCGAACAGGAATACTTTTCGGCGCATCTGAGTCTAGCGATGAGACTATTCTTGCCAGGGCATCTGTGACAGAGTTACTGTCTCTAGGAATCTATCTGATCGTGAAGTGCTTGAAAGACTCGAGTGCGGCCTTAGCTTTCTTCAGATAACTGATCATGTTTTCTTCCTTGGCTTAATATTCTCCCAAGATATGATTGACAACCAGCTGGGAATCGCTATGAATACTGATCGCGCTTGACCCCATTTCCTTTGCCACTCGAAGACTAGTGAGCAGCGTTTCGTTTTCGGCCTCGTTATTCGTAGCTTGGAACCCAAATCGGAGAATTCCATGGATGCGAGTCTCTTCGGGACTGAGGAGGAGAAGGCTTGCCCCGACTCTTTTCCTATTCGAGGAACCATCGATGTAGAGGCTCCAGGTCGATAAGTTTTGAATAGTTTTCTGGGTGACTTTGCTGGCTTGCTACTCAGATTTCTGATTCGGTTGGTACGAGAACTCCAAAATGAAATCGGTAACAACCTACCCTTTAATGGTTGCTTTCGATTTATAATGTAGATCAAACTGACTCAATTCCATTGCCCATTTGAGTAACTTACCCGAAGCCTCTTGCTTCTGAAGGATTTGGCTGAGCGGATAGTTGGTCAAGACATGGATTGTGTGGGCATGAAAGTAGGATCGCAGCTTTCTAGAGGCGACCAGTAGGACATTAGCTAATCGCTCCATTTCTAGATACTGCATTTTGGTGTCCAATAGTCGCTTGCTTGTGTAATATATCGACCATTGGACTCTGCTTTCCTCTCGAATGAGAGCTGCACTAATCGCATGTTGAGAGACGGACAGGTTCAGGAGCAGAATTTCCTTGGGGAGAGGCTTGGACAAGAGAGGTGGTTTTCCGATGTGCTCTTTTATGCTCTGAAAAGCTTGCTTGTAGTCCGGAGTCCATTCAAACTTTTTGTTGGCCCTGAGTATATTGAAAAACGACAAGCAGTGATCTGTTGCCCTCGATATGAAGTGACTGAGAGCCGCTATTCTCCCATTGAGACTCTGAATTTATTTTCGGTTGGTTGGGCTTTTCATATTAAGGAGAGCTTGGATCTTCTCGGGGTTTTTTCAATCCCTTTATGGTTAACCATATACCCCACGAGTTTTCCCAAGGATACTTCGAATGAGCACTTGAGAGGATTGATCTTAGCGAGATGCGCTATGTGATCTGAAGTGACATGCGATTTGACAAGCATGTCATCAACATAGAATTCCATCGATTTTCTGATCTGCTCGAAAAATATTTGGTTAACCAACCACTAGTAAATCGCCCCAGCATTTTTTAAGCCGAAGGGCATAACCATGTAATAATACATCCCTCAATCTGTAACAAATGAGGTATGCTCTTCGTCCGACGCGTACATCAGAATCTAATTATATCCCGAGTAGGCATCCATAAAACTCAGCAGTTCATGCCCGGAGGTGGCATCGACGAGCTGGTTGATTCTTGGTAAGGGGAAGCTGTCCTTCGGATAGACTTTGTTAAGGTCGGTGAAATCAACACATGTTCGCCACTTACCGCTAGGCTTCTTTACCAAGACCGGATTTGTAACCCAGTTCGGGTAGAGCGCCTCTCGGATGGACCAGTTCAAAAGGAGCTTATCTACCTCAATTTTCAAGGCAGCATATCGTTTAGGGTCTATTGCTCTTCTCTTCTCACAAATTGACTTGACCACACTGTCAATATTCACTGTATGACATATGACATTCGGGCTGACCCCGATCATGTCAGCATGAGTCCATGTGAACACGTCGACATTTTCTCTGAGGAAACTTGTCAGGTCTTTGGCAAGCTGGGGGTTGAGATTACTCCCGATTCTCAACACTCGGGTCGGCTCATTTTGGTTGATCGAAACCTCCGATAAATCCTCGACCGGCCCACTATGAGGGCATTCCTGGATACGAGGATCCATGTTATCCTCTATCGGATCGGGCTGTAGCTCGATCCTACTGATCGTCATTGCCTGTTCGAGGATGCCAACTGGTGTTCCTCTTCCCTTGCATGCCATCTACACTACTCTTATGTAGTAGTCGTGAGATTCGCGTTGAGATCCGCTTACTTTCCCCATCCCTGTTGGGGTGGGGAACTTCATTTTCAGATGGTAGATGGAGGTGACTGCCTTGAAATTCCTCAATAGAGGTCGTCCCAAAATTCCATTGAAAGAGGACAAACAGTCTACTACTAAAAATTCTGTTATTTTGGTCATTTCGTCGGTTTCTCCCAACGTGACCGGGAGCGAGATCGTTCTCCTAATAATCAGATGATCCCGGTAAAACCATAAAGAGGGATGGAGGTAGGCTTCAGGTCTACCTCGTCCAATTATATTTTCTCGAAAGCTCGTTGAAACAGGATATTCACGGCGCTCCTATTGTCCACCAACATCTTGTGGATTTCACACTAGCCTATTTCAGGCGCGATGATTATAGCATCCTTATGGGGATGATGCAATCACACAACGTCTTTCTCAGAGAAAGTGATCTCTTTCTCTCTGCGAACCTTAGCGGGTCGCGACGCCGTGCTCATTACACTCATGAGGTCATGACGGGCTTCCCGAGTTTACCTCTCCTAGGCACCTCGAGAATTCCCTGCGAGGTATGGTCCTCCGAAGATGATTCCCACGCAATAAAGTCCTTTGCAGCCACGGTGCTTCTTCCCTGGTTCCTCTTTATCCTTCTCCCAAACGGGAGTTGGGCCATTAACATATTCTTTGAAGTGTCTCTACTTGATGAGGTCTTCGATTGTTTGCTTGAGAGCTCGACACTCATCTATGTGATGCCCATTATCCCTATGATAGTGGCAGTACTTTTTATTGTTTTTGGCTGAGGGGGGATTTTTCATGGGATCTGGCTCTCTGAGCAAGCTGGTCTCCTCTGACTTATCCAAAATGGCTGATATTGAGGCGTTTAGAGAGGTACACTGATTCTTGTCGTGTTCGCGACGAAGAACCGGGGCATAAGATTTCTTGGGCTCAAACCGCTACTTTTTTCCTTTTCGCTGATCATCATTAGCTCATCTGCGATCAGTCCTCCTATTCTCCCTCCGGTTGGGAGCACTGCCTGAGGGACCAAGGTCGTGGCGATTGAGAGTAGCCATAGAATTTTCAATTCGGAGGTATTTTTTGGTGAGGTTGTAGAAGCGAGTAAGGGAAACATCGTCCTTAGATTGTAGTTCTTTCCACAAATCTGTCTGCAGGCGAACTCCCGCAATAATGAGAGTCCGAACGAACTCTTCAAAAGTATGAGCCACTTTGTGGAGTTCCCTGTGGAATCTATCTATGTAAGATTGGAGGGATTCATCCCTCTCCTGCCATATGTTGCTCAGATAGCTCAACGACATTGAGAACTTCCTGTTCGCCTAGAAGTGTCTTAGGAATGACGAGCTCATTTGGGGCCACAAGCTGACTGATGTCGCAGGAAGTGACTTGAACCAGCGCTTGACATAGGTAGTTAGAGTTACTGCCAAGCAACGATATTTTGACAAGTCAGAGACTTGGTGGAGTTCCATGAGGTCGTTGACCTCGTATAGGTGATTCTGCGGGTCTGAATTCCTATCGAATGCTTACATGTTGGGCATTCTGAATCTCAATGGGAGAGGAGTAGCTAACACTGTTAGAGAAAAGGGAGACGCCTTTACGACCTTCCCACACTCATTCTATTGAGCCTTAAGCTGATCCAATGCTCGATGTAATTCCTCAATCTGAGGTAGCGGAGCTGCTTGGGGATCGCTTTCCGCAATGTGGGTTCGACCCTTACGGTTGCAGTTGAGAAAAGACCACAAATCGGGCTCTTTCTCGACTCGGTCGGAAGCTTCGGCAAACCTTGACACACGCTGGCTGGAGCCATGTGATGGCATTGAGTGATTCGGGGAATTTTCTCAATCTCCGCGGTGATCTGAACTGACCCACAGACGACGAGAATTTCCTGCCTGACGATGGTCGAGGTTGTCATTTCGGCGATATTGGAAATCTCCTCGCCTTGCACTTTTGTGGGAATGCCCATGCGACGTGGCATGGGACGACTCTTGCTGTGACATGTCGCCGAGTCGTAGTACCACGGGTATTCTACCCATGGCACGGCCGATGTTTGCTGGTCTCTCGGAACCCTTCGGTTTGCTGTTCGCCACTTGCTTTCCCCTTCTTTGACGCGCTGCAGTGCACGCTGTATGGGCTTTCACCCTTTTTCATGCTTTCACGCGACCTGCATACGTTTTTGGCAATGGCACCGCCTCATTAGATTCTGGTGGCACGACTCGATCCAAGCGGTCTAACCTTTGGCTAACCATATGAAGAGTATTATTGAACCTCTCTAGGTAACTTATGACGGTTGGGTCGAACCGCGAGCTTAAAGAAATATCCGCCATGATACTCTACTGGACTGGCGGCACTTCGGGAGAAGTGTCTTCTTATACCTGAGGGATTTCCTCATTGTCATAGTTGGTTCGCTCAGGTTCGAAACCACGAGCCATTTGCTGATTGGTAGGGCCAATTAGTCAGAGATTTCAAATGAAGAGTAGATACTAAATCACGCCCTCCTTCTAGCACCAAATTGTTGATGCTTGATTTTGACACCAACGACTCGCACGTGCAAAGTGCTAAGCGGACTTAAAAATCACACATGATGAGGACATGAAATGATACAATGAATAAGAAGCGATATTTAAAGTGGTTCAGATGCTCAAAAGAGAATCATACGTCCATTGTTATTGTATTAATAGATGGGTAAAATCAAGTCGTGTGCAGCGAACTGAGTTATAATCTAGAGAGAATTCAAAGAGAGAGAGAGAGTGTGTGTGTAAGCTATTTTAGACTAAGATTAGCCAATCTCACAAATGAGAGGGATGTCTTCTATTTATAGTGGGAGAGTTCAAGGTAATGATTACAAGTCTGCAAGTGGGTAGGTGTTGTGCAAATCTTTCTTTTCGTCCTATTGGTGGTCTGCATGAGAAATATTCTCAAATTGCGTAAGGCTTGGGCAGGTGGCTAATTCCTAACCACTCACAAGCTTGGCACTTACCTACTGCACTGACAAGAACCATACCCCTTGCGTCACTACGCGACGTGGCAGCGCCTGGATGGCACAAAACCTTCCTGAACCCTGTTTGGCTCTTGTTGACGAGAGTCCACGTCAGCCCTAACTTTTCAGGCATAATAAAATTAAATATTTTCTACCTATACTATACATATTCATCTAACCCGTCATAGCATTTGAATTCAATTAATTGATATCAACGTTTAGATTATATTATTATTTCTATATAAAAACCATTGACCTATTTTTTGATTTAATAATCTTAATATGGAGTCATTGTAGTCACTTTTTCCATATTCAACTTGATGAAGGAATGGGTTAATTCATGGGTAAAGTGTAGACCTGGAACTAGGGGGTACCTAGACCGCCAGTTCTGATTTCGGTTGGTTCCCTCATAGGGTATGTTCTGATTCTGGAAAATTGGAATCAGGAATTCTCGGGTTCGATTCTGGTTCTTGCAGTGTTGGAATCGGGAACCGGAATCGAAACCTACATTCGAGTACCTTGCTGAGAGCTGGTTTAGGAATTGAGGGTGTATGGGTGAATTTTGTGAACTATTGGGTGTATTTGTAATTTATTAACTTAATAGGGGGTAATTAAATTTTATAGGGTACCCAAAAAGAAACCTGAACCTGCATTTCAGGTTTCGATTCCAAGAATCGAATAATCGAAACCAATTGGTTTTGATTCCGATTCCTTTTGCCAGGAACCGACCAGTTCCAATTTTGGTTCTAATGCCTAGCAATTTCGGCGAGTACCCGGAACCGCTTCCCCATATAAGTGTTATATATGACTAAATAATTTTGGCAAGAAGAAAACAGAAACAGGAATTCCAGAGATCATATTTCTGATGAACAAAGAACAAACAAATATTATTAAATTAAATCTTGGCTATACATACAAGCAGTCTCAATGGATTGTATGTCTAAAAGGGTACATTGAAGTTCGTGCAACTAAATTAATCTAGCTACCAACCTCAATTCCTTACACCAAAAGACAGACACGACATAACTTAATACTATATCATCATCATGTTCTTCAACATAATTTAATTTAATTTAAATAACATTTAAAGAATATCTTATATAAAATCAATTCTTCATCTAAATTAATTAAATTTTAATTAATTCCTGACTCCCTCTCTAAAACCTCGCAACGTATGATTGAAGAATACTAATACTATCATCAACCGCGCTAAGGTGACATACCTTCCCATTTTGATACCTCTTTTTGGTGTTTCCCCCTCCTCCACCACAGGTAATCGAGATTTCACACCCAAATGCATTACCAAAACACGAAAACAACCCTCCGCCGTCCCTCCTCCGCCGCGCACGCCCACCGCGTTTACTATTAGCTCTCATTTTAGAATGATCATAAATTGGTTGAACCTCATTACGCCATCCATCAAGCCTAAATTTCAGGTTTTCTTCATTCTGCACCTTCCCCGTCCAACCATCAGTCAGCAACCCAATATTCCCTCCTTCATTTGCTGGCGCCGGCGCCGTCTTCGCCTGAGCCGGTGTCTTATACAACCCTTTCGCTATCGCTGCCGCCACCACCGACGCCGAAGGCCCCACGTCCGAGGAACATAACGACTCGTTTACCATGCTGCCATTGTTATTGTTTCCTTTCACCACCGAACCATTGCACATTGAGCCAACATTAACGACACCGTGTTTCGCGTAATCCTCGCTGGTTAAATCCGTCATGTCACTTAAAGAACGACGTAGTTTCACGTTCTTTCTGGCTTTATTATTGAGATTCAATTTCCCAAGTTCTAGATCATCCTTAGTTAACTTCTTCGTTTTCGCATCGATCGAATTTCTTATCGATGAAATATCGCTAAAAGTTCCACCCATCGCGCACAGCTCGGTCAAAAGCGGCAAGCTCCGCATTGTGTTATCCAAAAGCGTGATGCCCATGTTGAGGATCCCCTGAGGCCGCCCCGACGGACGGCGAACCTGCAACGCGACAAACCTCGTGGCTGACGCGTTGTTCGAAAGAGAACCAAACAGGTGGCTGATGAGGACACGAACGGAGCCAATGAGGGCATCTTTCAACCAGGCTGCCGCGTAAATTTCGATCATAATAGCCGAAGTTTCATCGGCAAGGAACCTGTCATCTACCCGAAACACAAATTTTTCATTCCAATTCGGGTTATTAAGTCCACTTTGATCAACCCTCGTGGTGACCTTCCGGTCAGAATGGATCCATGCAGTTACGTAAGTTTTCATGCTTTTAGAAACGAAGGCCAAGTCATGGGCGGAAATTACACTGATTTCAAGAACGCGGGAAGGAGCCACCATTGTTTTTTAATATAATTGCAGTGGTAGTAGTGGTGTTAGACGTAGTAGCGGTGGTGTTGATGATGAATGCGGATAATGTGACTAAAATATAGCGCCGGCGGAGTTGGAACTGCTTGTGCGAGGGTTCCTACTCACGGCCTGGTACGCTGTTTGTGAGGGGGCTAAGGTTTTTGCCTGTGAGTTAAGAGTAAATTGAGGAGTGAAGAAATGGGAAATATTAGAGGTGAATTTGATGGGGATGTAGTTGGCGAAATGCAAGGGAGATCGGTTATATGAGAAGAGTTTTGGACCAAGAAATGGTTACATGGTTACTTTCCCAGTTCAAATATTTGTGTATTTTTGGGATTGGTCTTTTATTTTTAGAGGTTAGGAATGGATTAAATTTCAACGGGTAATAGTTTTTAACTACCTTTTCTTTTCCGAAGTTGGAAACAAGTAATAACTTGGGCACACATGTTTAACAACCAAATCCAGTTGGTCTTAAATCTTTTCACAAATATATTCAACTCATTATGTAGGTCAGAAATTGGTCTCAAGATAGCATTTTAATAAAGAAAAATGTTTAATTATAGTAATTATATATATCTTAGTTTTTTGAGCGGATCAACTAACTTGTAATAAATGAGATTATATGACTTTAGAAGCGAAATATGTTGATTAGATAGTTGAGTGATTTAACTCTATTTTTGGAGAAGAGTAAACGACTTTTTCCCACCCAAGGTTTGCCTTAATGACACTTTCCCACCCAAAGTTAATATTCTATTACTATTCAAAGCCAATTTCAACTGATTCTGAATTTCTGATTACGAAAATTCTCTCTGTTAGCACCATTTGAATCTCCGGTCTCCTTTCTATAAAACCCCTTTTACTCCGGCACTTGATTTCTCATCGATTGTTGGCCACTGCAAAACTAGTGTTTTCTGTTCTTGGTTGATTTTCAGTTGATTTCGATCACGAATATTCAATCGGTCACTACCATTCAATCCACCCGCCTCTACTATATAAAACTCTTCTTACCTTGCCTTTCGATAACTTGTCGAACACCGTCTGAAAAAGTGAAGTGTATTTTGGATAGTAACAGAATATAAGTTTTGAGTGAAAAAAATAGTATTTTGAAACTTTTTGGATGAGAAAGTGTCATTAAGGCAAACCTTGGGTGGGAAAAAGTTTCGTTTACTCTTTTGGGAATTCAATAGGTGAAAATTTACGCTAAGTTGGTTAGAACTAGGCAAGAAACAAACCCCAACAAACCCAACTTCCCAAGAACTTTGTTTCCATTAGCTTTGTTTTATTCTTGCACTTAGAAATTAAAGTACATGGTCTCTGAAACCGTAAGAATAAGTTGAACTGAATCAGCTATTCACTTCAACAAAAAACACCCTACCCTCCAAATGGATTCAACCATGAAACCATTCTCTCTTATTCAGCTTCTTCTGTTTAACCTCTTCTTGCCTTTTGTCAAAAACAGTTCAGATTTTAACACTTTAGTCTTCAAGAATTGTTCAACCCAAACAATCACACACTCAACTGATGATGATGCTCACTCACAGACACTTTCTTCTCTTTTTCAGCAATTGGTGCCTCACTCTTCTCATTACAAGTTCTTTAGAGCCACTGCAGGTCGTGATCTGGAGAATAATAACAATGGCGCCGGCGTCTCCGGTCTCTTTCAGTGCAGAAGGGATTTGAGCAACGATGATTGCTACAACTGCGTGAATTCCCTTCCGGAAATATCAAACACCTCGTGCAACAAAGCTGCAGCGGCAAGGATTCAGCTTCATGGCTGCTACTTCCGCTATCAGACTAATGAGTTAAGCATTCATCAGACTTCAAAATTCGAGGTTCTTCACAAGGTTTGCGGCGAAAAGGCGGAAGATGTCGGATTTGAAGACTTGAGAGACGAGGCCTTTGCAAAAATGGAGAATGGTATAATAGGTGGTGGAGGGTTTTACTCAGGAAGCCATGAGCATGTGCATGTCATGGCGCAATGCGAAGAAGATTTAGTGGGACATCGTCAGTGTGGTGCTTGTGTAAGTGATGCTGTGCAGATTATTCGCCAAGAATGTGGCAACACAATTTCAGGCCAAATTTATTTGGATAGATGCTTCATTAGCTATGGTTTCATTCCAAATGAAGAGCCAGGCAATTCATACAGAGGTAAGCTAAAAGAATTCATGGAAAGGGAAACACAAACATTGTGTAACATCCCATATCCACTTCTTTCATTGAAGCTCTGTCAGTGAACTTACTCACTTTTTCTAATATCGAAATTGTTGTGGTTAGAGCACGAAGGACGAAACAGCAGTACAGGAAAATTAGTAGCGATTGTTTTGGGAGGTGCAGTGGCTTTGGGATTAGGGTTAATCTTTCTGATGTTTCTCAAGTCATGTAGAAAGAAAGATGATATATGGTAATTGCTATAAACTTTGACAACTTATATGATTTGTTTTTTCATAAACTCATTGAGTTGATGATTTTATGTTTGGATGTTTGCTTTGAGCAGATTTTCTGGATTGTGCCCATTGATGATCTCATGGTTTCTGGTGGGTGGGTGACTATTGGTGCCCGACATTAATATTAAACTCTTGCAAGAAATCATGTGCACTATGCCTGGAGGTTGCATATTGGTGAAGGGAGTGGAATTGTTGGAAAAAGAAAATTGTATATGAATGTTAATTTATACAGAATTAAAAGATTAATATATGCTTCTTCCCATATAATATTTTTGTTTTATAGGGATGATACTTTGAATATCAATTTGACATGTAGATGTTATAGTGAAAGAATGTGGACCAAGAGTGGTTAAATTTTAACTTGTTAATTTTTTTTTTTTTTGACCGTGTTCGGATCGCGTGTGTACACAACTAATTTTTCGGGACATGGAACTATCACCCAAAGCTACCGGCAGGGTAAGAGTTCCAATGACCACCCCTATTAGGAGTGATAGAGACTCAAACTCGAGAGACATTTTAGATCCTCTTTTGCTCTTTTACTATTAGAAGAATAGAACTTGAGAGACCATGCTTGATCTTCCTTGTTCTTTTACCATCAGACCACTTAGTGGTGGTTATTTTGTTTTTTTAATATTCCTAAAATATTACAAGATAATCAGTAATATTTTTGTGTTACACTAGAGAATGATTAATATATACTTCTTTCATCAAATAAATGGAAAAATATTACAAATTTTAATTAATTTTTGTTGTAGAGTTGAAATTGATACATTTACAATAAATAAAATTAGGTATTGAGAAGCTGACAATATCAAGTGACATCAAACTCAACGTATTTATTCATAAAAACAATCAAAACTTGGATTTCTATACTTTCTTTCTTTCTTTCTTCTTATTATTTTTATGATCGGGTGTCAATGGTTGTTACGCACAGCTTAATAATTTTCTGAGACCTTTGAACTACTAACTAGGTAAGGTTTCAGTGGCTATCCCAATTAACAACTGAGAAATGACTACAACATCTAATAATCCTTCTGACACTGAAACTATTGACAGGTAAGAGTTCTAGTGCATCCCTATTAACAATCGAGGAAGGGTTTGAAGCATCTCAACTACTGTCTCCGGACCTTGGACTACTAGTAAAGTAAGAGTTCCAGTGCTACCCTTATTAGCATTGAGGAAGGACTCGAACTCAAGACCTTTGGTAATCTCTATCCATTTCATTTTAATTGTCCTTTTTAGCAAATAATGTGTTTCAAATAATTTGTCACTTTGTAAAATCGAGGAGACATGAATACTTTTTTTTTACCAATTTTACCTTTCTATACTCAATAGTTGTCCACATGATCTAATAGTCACAATGTATTTTTTTCCTAAGTTCAATGAGTCACGGTGGTGTTTAATATTCTTTTCCTTTCCAAATTTGTAATGACATAGTCACAATACACTAAATTCAGTTTCTAGAAAAAACTTAACATTCAAGAATTATTACTTCTTTTAAGAACAACTTTTGGTGGAATCACAAATATTTGTAATTTTCGAGTTGAAATTTTGGTGGAAAAAGAATTAAGAATGAAGAAAAATGAAAGTATTCCAGATTAATGAGGGAGAATGCTCTGACTTTTGAGTGATTCAATAAAAGATATTAGTCATCTGTATTAATTTTTCCTAAAATTGATGGCTCGGTTTGGTTCCAATTTATGTTTGGGAAATTTTGTTTTTGAAAAAAGTAAAAAAAAAAGTTGAATTGGGGGGTATTACGATGTAAGATTTCAAATAATAAAATATCCCTTATGGTTGTTTTTTTACAAAAACACCCCCTCTAAAAAACATTAAAGTTAACAAAAACATACCCAACCCACCCTCAAATACGGACAGCGGCCACCACTGCCGGAGGGTGGCCAGAGTCACCGTATCGACGCATGACCGTTGGATTTTGCCGGTCGTGCACCGAATGGCTTTTCAGGCCAGTACTATGGTGGATCTGGCCGTATTACTCGTCAACGATGGCCAACAAACGGTCGTCGTGTGAGTTACCGACTGGTTATGATGCCAAAGATCTGGCGTCACGGCCAGATCTTGGCCTTATCTGCCGGAAAAGGCTAGATCGACCACTACCAGCAGATTCAGCCGTAGTGCGCCAGCCTCAGATTCCGACCATTTTTCGACAGTGGTGGCTAGAATCTGGAAACTGTGGATTGTTAGGGTGTTTTGTAATTTAAAAAAATATTTAGGAGTATTTATTAAATAACAAATTTAGGGGGTTTAAAAAAATTGAAATAATATTGTGAGTTTTTGGTATTTTACTATTTAACTTTTTTGATAATATAAAGTAGGTATTCCCAAAAACCAACCAAACAGCCGTAAGTTTCTAAACCTGTCTGCATTAACTAAAAAGGATGTTAAAAGGAACACGAGGAAATGAGAGCGTATAACGATAAAATTTCTATCAAACTATTTAACCATCCAAAGAAAATGAATTATTAATATGTCCCTTTGAATCAATTATGTGTCCTTTTAAATATGTGGAAGAGACTAAGGTAAATGTGCCCCTGGACACATATGACATACCCTTAATTAAAAAAAAAATATTAATATGTATAATTTCTGAATTTTGATATACCTGATAGAAATATTAATAAACAAAAATATTAATATTTAATAGTTTTTATTTTGTTTTACCTTAAGAGAAATTTTTAGACCTGGACATATCCGAAGAATAAATAATAAATAATAAATTATGTATAGAGTATATGCCCTACATAGGGGGTGTTTGTCTAAGCTTATAAGCTAGTCAAACTAGCTTATAAGCTCTAAAATTAAGCTGACCTGTTTGTTTATAACTTTTTTGAGTTTATAAGTTGAGCTTATAAGCCAAAAAAAATAAGTTGGGGGGGAGGTACTTTTTTTTTTTTTTTGCTTATAAGCACTCTGCTTATAAGTTAGTTTGACCAAGTATATTACCACATTATCCTTGTTTAATTTTAAAATTCCATAGTATACCCTTATTTAATGTAGTACATTTTTTAGTCATTTTATAATAAAATGTACTTATAAGCCACATTTTACCAAACACGTAAACTACTTATCAGTCACTTATAAGTATTTTAACAAAACATGTAATTGCTTAAAATTTTAAATGTTTATAAACTAATTTTAGCTTATAAGCATTTGTTGCTTATAAACTAATTTTCATAAGCTCAGACAAACACTAATCTCCCACCTTTGATGAATCAGAAAAGCTCTTTTAACAGTGAGATGAGTCCATTTAGGTCCATGAGGTTTGAACTAAGACCAAAGAGCAGCAGAATAAGAAAACAGTGAGATGAGTCCATTTAGCTCCATGAGGTTTGAACTAAGACTAAGAGCAGCAGAATAAGAAAGTAAACAGCATGGTCCTTGTCATGTCAACAGCATTTTTGTTAAACCCTAGAAACGTTCTGAAAATTAAAAAATGCCAGTATTTTTTGTTTTACGTGATTTAATAAGCTAGTTACAAAATTATAAACCAAATTTCGAAAAACAAAAATAACACATAAAAACCCAATCGCCTCACATTACCACCCCATCGCATTCCTTGCTTCCACCCCGTCGCGGCTCCAATTTCTCCGGCTTCCACACCCCATTGCAAACCTTCCTTTCCACCCCAACGGACTTGGCTGCCCCACCCTCACCGTCGCATCACACAGCCAAGATGCCCACCTAATGGTGAGAGATTGGTTTTTTTTTTTTTTTTTTTTNAAAAATAAAGTGAGTAAAATATGCCCTGATCGTAAAGCATCTAAAGAAAGCGGCATCTCCCACCAAGAGGCCTCCAGTCTGCTTATTCTATTCTCTTCTGTGCCACCATTGGTAGCTACAGTTGATTGCAAATATCTAACTCCACTACTATAAATATACTTGTTGTTTTGATGCAATTACTAGTCCAGGCCATCAAATTTCTCATCTCTTGAATTACTTGAGTGTAGTTATGGCATCAATCAAGGCCGAGAAACCTGTTGGCACTCAATCAGCCTCCACCAAGAAAGAGCCTGTTAAGGCTAGTACTAGCACTCCCAAGGTTCCCGCCTCCAAGCCTGCCCCTAAAAAGGCCGAGCAAAAACCCCGGGAGCCGAAGAAGAAGGTAAAATAATTTATTTAATTATCTTTGTCAATATTGCTTGGAATTAGGCTCATTTTCTTACAGTTTAAATCTATAAAAGAGGATGTTTCCTAAAATATTTTTCTATATATATATATATAATTCTTGGACTAATATTGATCTGAACTATGTTTTCTGTTTGATTAGGCATCAGGAGGGAAGGCAGGAGCTAAGAATTAAATAGACTGAGGAGGGGTAGAGCTTTGGTGTAATATGTGAAGATCTCATGAAGCTCAAACTTCTTGAAAGTTAGCTGTGTTTTACCAAATATTATGAAAGCTCTTGCTTCCAATTTATATCCATGTATCTCTTCCTAGGCTTGGCCTAATAAATAAAGACTTAAATACTTACTAAATCCATGTGTGTGTTGTTGGAGGATTGGTTTGATTTTGCCTTTTGTTTATACTAAATTAATTAGCTAGACCTCTAAAGACATCAATATTAGGGAATTTCTTAAAATGGAATGATCCTATTGGGCTTTGGTTATTTCAGTTGTAATAAAAAAATTGAGAAGGACAAGAAGTAAAACTTGTGACACTTGATTGAATTACCTATGAGCTATTTATAAAGTACGATGATATTGAATTTATAAATATTAACAACAATAATAACCATATATATATATATATATTAATTATATGGATAACTTTTACGGAATAAATTATGTATATTCATATATATCTAGTACTACTACGTTCCTGGTGGGTTGGAATCTAATTAATTTTATCAGTTTGTAATCCCAATTTTTAATCTGATCCAACTCAATGATCTTAAACTGAAACCTAATTCAGTTTAATCAAATTTCAAGTAGATAAAAAACAAATCCAATGGAATTTATTTCTTTTTAATATTCAGTTGAATTAAAAAAAATGAATTTTGAGAATGAAAATATCACTTATAACTACGAGCCCTAGAGTATTGGAAAAGATTAAGTGGGGACTGGGAAGTGACTATTGCATTTTGTATGAAACAGTTCCTCAAATTTTGAAAATTGACCAATTAGCACCTGGTTACATTGTTATTAGTGCCGACTAATTTAGGGGGTGTTTGTCTAAGCTTATAAGCTGGTCAAACTAGCTTATAAGCTCTAAAATTAAGCTGACCTGTTTGTTTATAACTTTTTTGAGTTTATAAGTTGAGCTTATAAGCAAAAAAAAATAAGTTGGGGGGGAGGTACTTTTTTTTTTTGCTTATAAGCACTCTGCTTATAAACTAGTTTGACCAAGTATATTACCACATTATCCTTGTTTAATTTTAAAATTCCATAGTATACCCTTATTTAATGTAGGACTTTTTTTAGTCATTTTATAATAAAATGTACTTATAAGCCACATTTTACCAAACACGTCAATTACTTATCAGTCACTTATAAGTACTTTAACCAAACACGTAATTGCTTAAAATTTCAAATGCTTATAAGCTAATTTTCATAAGCTCAGACAAACACCCCCTTAGATTAAGGGTAGTAATTACTTAAAACTTTGAGTGACGTTTGGTTGGAGTTATCCTCCATTACTGAGATAATATCATCTTATATTACTTATATTGTCACGTTTGACTGTCAAGATATATAAGATTCTGATAATCTTCTAAAATTAACCAACAGTAATTATAATTACTGTTGGTTATATAGGAGGTAATCTGAATACCACAATTTTCTTAAGTATTTTAAGATTATTTAATAATCTTATTTTTGTTATAATGTTACCCTTAACTATTAAAATTTTTGGACAATAATGACCTTATTTTGAAAACAATTTATAAATATATTCATGGACTATTTTATCCTTATACATAAAATTTTAAGGACATAAATATCCTTGAACTTGAAAAAAATTACCCAAGACTGGTGGTCGGATATGGCCACCACTGGCAACGACTGACGGCCGACCACCATCGTCGGTCACAGGACACTGACATTGGAACAGCTTACAACTAGTCCGATTTGGTCAACCGTGCTCCAATCTAATTATTTTAGGTCAGATCTCTAGCCGGAAACAACTAGATCTATTCGAAGAGAGTGATTTCAGTTAAGCTCTTAAATGGCCGAGTAGCTAGGAATAGGAATTTGAAGATTATAATTTGACATGTTTCATTAACACGGTTAATATTTATTTGGCAACAACATAATTCTAGCTTAGTTTTCCGAAACTGTATTGCCCATTGACACGGTTCATATTTATTTTGCCTTGGCAATATTATAATTCTACTGTTTGTTGGGCAATCTTATAACCAATGTTAATAAAATGGGAAGAAAATAGACCTATTTTTGTAATATTGGTAGGTAAAATTTTATTTAAAGAGGTTAATTTAGAAAGAGTTTTGAGGGAATAAAATAATATGAGTTCTTTCAGTTGTTGCCAAGAAATCTAGTGGAAATAGGGTCAATTAGATTTATTTCTTTATAAACCCAGTTCAATTATATTATGTAAACGCTCATTTGTTATAATTGACTTAATTTTTAATGAGTCGAATTACTTGGAGTATGTGTGGAATATATGATGATGCAGTAGGTAGAAGAGCGAACCGTATCTCCTGAATACAATTATTGAAGATATTTGAGACAATTTTGAACCGTTCATATATATGTGGTTCTCATTCTAAGCCTTTTAGGATTTATGTGGAGCTGATCAGGGAGACAAAGTAAAAGTAATAAAAGTTAACCAAGATATTTTCAAGATAAAGAATTACGACTTCTTTTATGGGACGATAGAGAGAATTGCTTTTGAGAGCTGTCCAATTTTAAAAAAGATTGGATTAGTTTAAATATTTCAGGATACTAATTAATGGGTATTGTTAGGTACAGTTAGCTATCAGAATTTTGATATTTTAGGGTGCATTTGGTTTAATATTTCTATTTATATTCTCAATCCTATTCCCAAAATATTTATTTATTTAATTATTTAGGAAATATTATTATATTTTTTAAATTACTTTAGGCCTTTTAAGTTTATTAATTTCATTAAATACCCCTAAAAAAAAGTTTAAAAATAAACAAAAACACCCCCACACACCCATAGTTGCCAGATTCTAGTAACCACTGTCAGTGGTAACCGGAATCTATCACAACGGCCTAAAAACGACCGAAAATGGCTAGTAATTTGTCGATCTGGCCTTTTGCGGCCGTTGACGGCCAGATCTGGCCGTCGATCTAGTCTTTTCTGGCTAGATCCATGGTGGATCTGGCCAGAAAAGGCCATATCAACGCACGTCCGGCCAGATCCATGTAATCTGCCTTGTAATGCCAGATTCACACTAGATTCTGGCGGTGGTGGCTGGAATTTGGCATTGTGGGTGGGTGGGGGTATTTTTGTTATTTTATAAAATTTTTATATATTGTGGTGTTTAGTTAAATTAGCAAACCTAGGGGTTTTTTTTTTTGTAAATTTTTAAATTTTACCTTGTAATAATCACCCATTCAACGATCCAATACTATCTCCAAAATAATAAATCAAATGCACTCTTATATATCTTCCTCATAACTCTACTTATTTTCAT
Source organism: Pistacia vera (assembly GCF_008641045.1). NCBI lineage: Eukaryota > Viridiplantae > Streptophyta > Magnoliopsida > Sapindales > Anacardiaceae > Pistacia > Pistacia vera. The sequence goes on along the minus strand of NW_022196018.1, from coordinate 1,013,129 downwards.
GTGGACACGATTTTTATTAATTAGTTTATTTCAGTCTATTGATATGAGATTCGCACCAACTAAAGTGATCTAATTGACCTTGACGGAATTGGAACCGACGTGTGCGTGATTAATGATAACCAGCAATTGAATGTAAAAAGCAATAAAGAAAATGACACAAGAGACTTTTAAAGTGGTTTGACAAGTTTGCATCTTGAGCCTATGTCCACTGTTTTTTGTATTTGCTGTGAGAGCTTACAAGAGTATTCCTAGAACAATTTGTTAACCTCTTTTCCATCGTTGGAAGGGGTTTATATACAGGTTTTGTACAAAAGAAAAAGCAAAAATAAATGGATTATAATTGAGATTGAAATGCAACTCCGATATTCTTACGATTGAGCACTAAGATTGCGCCAAGATTGTTGTCGATCTGATCTCTTCCGAGATATCTGGGATCTAAGGTTATTTGTGAGCTAATTGAATAACTGTCGAGATTGGTCGTGACTAGCTTATACTAGGTCGAGCTACATCTCGATAAGCTTATGTTGGGTCGGATAATCGTTTGAACCAAACTGATTCTGGGTCGGGCTATAACCTCGCTAAGCTCTGACTTCTCTGAGCTTGATGGAAAAATCACATACAACACAGTC